>NC_092274.1:8221688-8351688 GCF_036320965.1 Panulirus ornatus
AGAGGCATTTGGACGATTTTTGCAGGGAAAAAATGCAAATGAGTGGGAGAGGTATAAAAGAAAGAGGCAGGAGGTCAAGAGAAAGGTGCAAGAGGTGAAAAAGAGGGCAAATGAGAGTTGGGATGAGAGAGTATCATTAAATTTCAGGGAGAATAAAAAGATGTTTTGGAAGGAGGTAAATAAAGTGCATAAGACAAGGGAGCAAATGGGAACTTCAGTGAAGGGGGCTAATGGGGGAGGTGATAACAAGTAGTGGTGATGTGAGAAGGAGATGGAGTGAGTATTTTGAAGGTTTGTTGAATGTGTTTGATGATAGAGTGGCAGATATAGGGTGTTTTGGTTGAGGTGGTGTGCAAAGTGAGAGGGTTAGGGAAAATGATTTGGTAAACAGAGAAGAGATAGTAAAAGATTTGCGGAAGATGAAAGCCGGCAAGGCAGCAGGTTTGGATGGTATTGCAGTGGAATCTATCAAAAAAGGGGGTGACTGTATTGTTGACTGGTTGGTAAGGTTATTTAATGTATGTATGATTCATGGTGAGGTGCCTGAGGATTGGCGGAATGCATGCATAGTGCCATTGTACAAAGGCATAGGGGATAAGAGTGAGTGCTCAAATTACAGAGGTATAAGTTTGTTGAGTTTTCCTGGTAAATTATATGGGAGGGTATTGATTGAGAGGGTGAAGGCGTGTACAGAGCATCAGATTGGGGAAGAGCAATGTGGTTTCAGAAGTGGTAGAGGATGTGTGGATCAGGTGTTTGCTTTGAAGAATGTATGTGAGAAATACTTAGAAAAGCAAATGGATTTGTATGTAGCATTAATGGATCTGGAGAAGGTATATGATAGAGTTGATAGAGATGCTCTGTGGAAGGTACTAAGAATATATTTGTGTGGGAGGCAAGTTGTTAGAAGCAGTGAAAAGTTTTTATCGAGGATGTAAGGCATGTGTACGTGTAGGAAGAGAGGAAAGTGATTGGTTTTCAGTGAATGTAGGTTTGCGGCAGGGGTGTGTGATGTCTCCATGGTTGTTTAATTTGTTTATGGATGGGGTTGTTAGGGAGGTGAATGCAAGAGTTTTGGAAAGAGGGGCAAATATGAAGTCTGTTGTGGATGAGAGAGCTTGGGAAGTGAGTCAGCTGTTGTTCGCTGATGATACAGCGCTGGTGGCTGATTCATGTGAGAAACTGCAGAAGCTGGTGACTGAGTTTGGTAAAGTGTGTGAAAGAAGAAAGTTAAGAGTAAATGTGAATAAGAGTAAGGTTATTAGGTACAGTACGGTTGAGGGTCAAGTCAATTGGGAGGTAAGTTTGAATGGAGAAAAACTGGAGGAAGTAAAGTGTTTTAGATATCTGGGAGTGGATCTGACAGCGGATGGAACCATGCAAGCGGAAGTGAATCATAGGGTGGGGGAGGGGGCGAAAATTCTGGGAGCCTTGAAGAATGTTTGGAAATCAAGAACATTATCTCGGAAAGCAAAAATGGGTATGTTTGAAGGAATAGTGGTTCCAACAATGTTGTATAGTTGCGAGACGTGGGCTATGGATAGAGTTGTGCGCAGGAGGGTGGATGTGCTGGAAATGAGATGTTTGAGGACAATGTGTGGTGTGAGGTGGTTTGATCGAGTAAGTAATGTAAGGGTAAGAGAGATGTGTGGAAATAAAAAGAGCATGGTTGAGAGAGCAGAAGAGGGTGTTTTGAAATGGTTTGGGCACATGGAGAGAATGAGTGAGGAAAGATTGACAAAGAGGATATATGTGTCGGAGGTGGAGGGAACGAGGAGAAGTGGGAGACCAAATTGGAGGTGGAAAGATGGAGTAAAAAAGATTTTGAGTGACCGGGACCTGAACATGCAGGAGGGTGAAAGGCGGGCAAGGAATAGAGTGAATTGGATCGATGTGGTATACCGGGGTAGACATGCTGTTAATGGATTGAATCAGGGTATGTGAAGCGTCTGTGGTAAACCATGGAAAGTTGTGTGGGGCCTGGATGTGGAAAGGGAGCTGTGGTTTCGGGCATTATTACATGACAGCTAGAGACTGAGTGTGAACGAATGGGGCCTTTGTTGTCTTTTCCTAGCGCTACCTCGCACACATGAGGGGGGGAGGGGGATGTTATTCCATGTGTGGCGAGGTGGCAATATGAATGAATAAAGGCAGTGTGAATTGTGTGCATGTGTATATATGTATGTGTCTGTGTGTATATATATGTGTACTGTGAGATGTATGGGTATGTATATTTGCGTGTGTCGACGTGTATGTATATACATGTGTATGGGGGTGGGTTGGGCCATTTCTTTCGTCTGTTTCCTTGTGCTACCTCGCAAATGTGGGAGACAGTGACAAAGCAAAATAAATAAATAAAATACAATTTCCCAGGAATACTCAACAAATTTATACCTCTGTAATTTGAGCACTCACCTTTATCCCCTTTGCCTATGTACAATGGCACTATGCAAGCATTCCACCAATCCTCAGGCACGTCACCATGAGTCATACATACATTAACTATACATACCAACCAGTCAGCAACACAGTCACCCCCTTTTTCAATAAATTCCACTGCAATACCATCCAAAACCACTGTCTTGCCAGCTTTCATCTTCCGCAAAGCTTCCACTCCCTCTTCTCTGTTTACCAAATCATTCTCCCTAACCCTCTCACTTCGCACATGAATGTGGCCTTTTTTGGTCTGCTTAACTGGTGCTACCTCACTGACGCAGGGGGGTGGTGATGCTGTTTCCTGTGGGGTGGCACGGGTAATTGAAGAAAGCAAGCAAGTATTAATATGTAACTGTGTATATATATGTATAAGTGTGTATGTACATGTGCATGTATGGGTGTCTATGTATATATGTGTATATGAGTGGATGGGCCATTATTTGTCTGTTTCCCGCATCAGTGGGAAACAGCAATTAAATATAACAAATAAACATATATAAATATTAATAATTAACGCAGACTAAAAAGAGCTAGAAAATCAAAAAATAAAATATCAAAGCCTAAAATAAATGAACTTGGAGAAACTAACAAACAGCCATGTCAAACATAGCAATCCAAGACCAGAAATTATCACCCAGTGCACTGAAAGAGGTACATAAAAAAGGACACGGAAAAGCAACAAATTAAGTACAACAGTCATATCTATCTATCTACGTGTATATCTCTGATGACCTTTCCTTTTGGAAACTCCCTCAAGGGGATGGCCATAGCATAACTCTCCTCACCTTAATAGACCACCCTAATATTCCTACCAACTACAACTACCTAACATCTCTGCCTGATCTTCCAGCCTACTACTTCTATGTAAAGCTCCCACCTAATTCTATCTACTACTTCTACTTAATATTAACGTTAATTTGCTGAGAGGAGCAACTGGAGGGATGTCTGATCATTATCTTGTGGAGGCAAAGGTGAAGATTTGTATGGGTTTTCAGAAAAGAAGAGTGAATGTTGGGGTGAAGAGGGTGGTGAGAGTAAGTGAGCTTGGGAAGGAGACTTGTGTGAGGAAGTACCAGGAGAAACTGAGTACAGAATGGAAAAAGGTGAGAACAATGGAAGTAAGGGGAGTGGGGGAGGAATGGGATGTATTTAGGGAATCAGTGATGGATTGCGCAAAAGATGCTTGTGGCATGAGAAGCGTGGGAGGTGGGTTGATTAGAAAGGGTAGTGAGTGGTGGGATGAAGAAGTAAGATTATTAGTGAAAGAGAAGAGAGAGGCATTTGGACGATTTTTGCAGGGAAAAAATGCAATTGAGTGGGAGATGTATAAAAGAAAGAGACAGGAGGTCAAGTGAAAGGTGCAAGAGGTGAAAAAGAGGGCAAATGAGAGTTGGGGTGAGAGAATATCATTACATTTTACGGAGAATAAAAAGATGTTCTGGAAGGAGGTAAATAAAGTGCGTAAGACAAGGGAGTAAATGGGAACTTCAGTGAAGGGCGCTAATGGGGAGGTGAAAACAAGTAGTGGTGACGTGAGAAGGAGATGGAGTGAGTATTTTGAAGGTTTGTTGAATGTGTTTGATGATAGAGTGGCAGATATAGGGTGTTTTGGTCTAGGTGCTGTGCAAAGTGAGAGGGTTAGGAAAATGATTTGGTAAACAGAGAAGAGGTAGTAAAAGCTTTGTGGAAGATGAAAGCCGGCAAGGCAGCAGGTTTGGATGGTATTGCAGTGGAATTTATTAAAAAAGGGGGTGACTGTATTCTTGACTGGTTGGTAAGGTTATTTAATGTATGTATGACTCATGGTGAGGTGCCTGAGGATTGGCGGAATGCATGCATAGTGCCATTGTACAAAGGCATAGGGGATAAGAGTGAGTGCTCAAATTACAGAGGTATAAGTTAGTTGAGTATTCCTGGTAAATTATATGGGAGGGTATTGATTGAGAGGGTGAAGGCATGTACAGAGCATCAGATTGGGGAAGAGCACTGTGGTTTCAGAAGTGGTAGAGGATGTGTGGATCAGGTGTTTGCTTTGAAGAATGTATGTGAGAAATACCTAGAAAAGCAAATGGATTTGTATGTAGCATTTATGGATCTGGAGAAAGCATATGATAGAGTTGATAGAGATGCTCTGTGGAAGGTATTAAGAATATATGGTGTGGGAGGCAAGTTGTTAGAAGCAGTGAAAACTTTTTATCGAGGATGTAAGGCATGTGTATGTGTAGGAAGAGAGGAAAGTGATTGGAGCCTTGAAGAATGTTTGGAATTCGAGAACATTATCTTGGAAAGCAAAAATGGGTATGTTTGAAGGAATAGTGGTTCCAACAATGTTGTATGGTTGCGAGGCGTGCGCTATGGATAGAGTTGTGCGCAGGAGGGTGGATGTGCTGGAAATGAGATGTTTGAGGACAATGTGTGGTGTGAGGTGGTTTGATCGAGTAAGTAATGTAAGGGTAAGAGAGATGTGTGGAAATAAAAAGAGTGTGGTTGAGAGAGCAGAAGAGGGTGTTTTGAAATGGTTTGGGCACATGGAGAGAATGAGTGAGGAAAGATTGACAAAGAGGATATATGTGTCGGAGGTGGAGGGAACGAGGAGAAGTGGGAGACCAAATTGGAGGTGGAAAGATGGAGTGAAAAAGATTTTGAGTGATCGGGGCCTGAACATGCAGGAGGGTGAAAGGCGGGCAAGGAATAGAGTGAATTGGATCGATGTGGTATACCGGGGTAGACTTGCTGTTAATGGACTGAATCAGGGCATGTGAAGCGTCTGGCGTAAACCATGGAAAGTTGTGTGGGGCCTGGATGTGGAAAGGGAGCTGTGGTTTCGGGCATTATTACATGACAGCTAGAGACTGAGTGTGAACGAATGGGGCTTTTGTTGTCTTTTCCTAGCGCTACCTCGCACACATGAGGGGGGGAGGGGGGGTGTTATTCCATGTGTGGTGAGGTGGCGATATGAATGAATAAAGGCAGTGTGAATTGTGTGCATGTGTATATATGTATGTGTCTGTGTGTGTATATATATGTGTACTGTGAGATGTATGGGTATGTATATTTGCATGTGTCGACGTGTATGTATATATATGTGTATGGGGGTGGGTTGGGCCATTTCTTTCGTCTGTTTCCTTGTGCTACCTCGCAAATGTGGGAGACAGTGACAAAGCAAAATAAATAAATAAAATACAATTTCCCAGGAATACTCAACAAATTTATACCTCTGTAATTTGAGCACTCACCTTTATCCCCTTTGCCTTTGTACAATGGCACTATGCAAGCATTCCACCAATCCTCAGGCACCTCACCATGAGTCATACATACATTAACTATACATACCAACCAGTCAGCAACACAGTCACCCCCTTTTTTAATAAATTCCACTGCAATACCATCCAAAACCACTGTCTTGCCGGCTTTCATCTTCCGCAAAGCTTCCACTCCCTCTTATCTGTTTACCAAATCATTCTCCCTAACCCTCTCACTTCACACATGAATGTGGCCTTTTTTGGTCTGCTTAACTGGTGCTACCTCGCTGACGCAGGGGGGTGGTGATGCTGTTTCCTGTGGGGTGGCACGGGTAATTGAAGAAAGCAAGCAAGTATTAATATGTAACTGTGTATATATATGTATAAGTGTGTATGTACATGTGCATGTATGGGTGTCTATGTATATATGTGTATATGAGTGGATGGGCCATTATTCGTCTGTTTCCCGCATCAGTGGGAAAGAGCAATTAAATATAACAAATAAACATATATAAATATTAATAATTAACACAGACTAAAAAGAGCTAGAAAATCAAAAAATAAAATATCAAAGCCTAAAATAAATGAACTTGGAGAAACTAACAAACAGCCATGTCAAACATAGCAATCCAAGACCAGAAATTATCACCTAGTGCACTGAAAGAGGTACATAAAAAAGGACATGGAAAAGCAACAAATTAAGTACAACAGTCATATCTATCTATCTACGTGTATATCTCTGATGACCTTTCCTTTTGGAAACTCCCTCAAGGGGATGGCCATAGCATAACTCTCCTCACCCTAATAGACCACCCTAATATTCCTACCAACTACTACTACCTAACATCTCTGCCTGATCTTCCAGCCTACTACTTCTATGTAAAGCTCCCACCTAATTCTATCTACTACTTCTACTTAATATTAATGTTAATTTGCTGAGAGGTGCAACTGGAGGGATGTCTGATCATTATCTTGTGGAGGCTAAGGTGAAGATTTGTATGGGTTTTCAGAAAAGAAGAGTGAATGTTGGGGTGAAGAGGGTGGTGAGAGTAAGTGAGCTTGGGAAGGAGACTTGTGTGAGGAAGTACCAGGAGAGACTGAGTACAGAATGGAAAAAGGTGAGACCAATGGAAGTAAGGGGAGTGGGGGAGGAATGGAATGTATTTAGGGAATCAGTGATGGATTGTGCAAAAGATGCTTGTGGCATGAGAAGCGTGGGAGGTGGGTTGATTAGAAAGGGTAGTGAGTGGTGGGATGAAGAAGTAAGATTATTAGTGAAAGAGAAGAGAGAGGCATTTGAACGATTTTTGCAGGGAAAAAATGCAAATTAGCAGGAGAGGTATAAAAGAAAGAGGCAGGAGGTCAAGAGAAAGGTGCAAGAGGTGAAAATAAGGAAAAATGAGAGTTGGGGTGAGAGTATCATTAAATTTCAGGGAGAATAAAAAGATGTTTTGGAAGGAGGTAAATAAAGTGCATAAGACAAGGGAGCAAATGGGAACTTCAGTGAAGGGGGCTAATGGGGAGGTGATAACAAGTAGTGGTGATGTGAGAAGGAGATGGAGTGAGTATTTTGAAGGTTTGTTGAATGTGTTTGATGATAGAGTGGCAGATATAGGGTGTTTTGGTCGAGGTGGTGTGCAAAGTGAGAGGGTTAGGGAAAATTATTTGGTAAATAGAGAAGAGGTAGTAAATGCTTTACGGAAGATGAAAGCCGGCAAAGCAGCAGGATTGGATGGTATTGCAGTGGAATTTATTAAAAAAAGGGGTGACTGTATTCTTGACTGGTTGATAAGGTTATTTAATGTATGTATGATTCATGGTGAGGTGCCTGAGGATTGGCGGAATGCTTCCATAGTGCCATTGTACAAAGGCAAAGGGGATAAGAGTGAGTGCTCAAATTACAGAGGTATAAGTTTGTTGAGTATTCCTGGTAAATTATATGGGAGGGTATTGATTGAGAGGGTGAAGGCATGTACAGAGCATAAGATTGGGGAAGAGCAGTGTGGTTTCAGAAGTGGTAGAGGATGTGTGCATCAGGTGTTTGCTTTGAAGAATGTATGTGAGAAATACTTAGAAAAACAAATGGATTTGTATGTAGCATTTATGGATCTGGAGAAGGCATATGATAGAGTTGATAGAGATGCTCTGTGGAAGGTTTTAAGAATATATGGTGTGGGAGGCAAGTTGTTAGAAGCAGTGAAAAGTTTCTATCGAGGATGTAAGGCATGTGTACGTGTAGGAAGAGAGGAAAGTGATTGGTTCTCAGTGAATGTAGGTTTGCGGCAGGGGTGTGTGATGTCTCCATGGTTGTTTAATTTGCTTATGGATGGGGTTGTTAGGGAGGTGAATGCAAGAGTTTTGGAAAGAGGGGCAAGTATGCAGTCTGTTGTGGATGAGAGAGCTTGGGAAGTGAGTCAGGTGTTGTTCGCTGATGATACAGCGCTGGTGGCTGATTCATGTAAGAAACTGCAGAAGCTGGTGACTGAGTTTGGTAAAGTGTGTGAAAGAAGAAAGTTAAGAGTAAATGTGAATAAGAGCAAGGTTATTAGGTACAGTAGGGTTGAGGGTCAAGTCATTTGGGAGGTAAGTTTGCATGGAGAAAAACTGGAGGAAGTAAAGTGTTTTAGATATCTGGGAGTGGATCTGGCAGCGGATGGAACCATGGAAGCGGAAGTGAATCATAGGGTGGGGGAGGGGGCGAAAATCCTGGGAGCCTTGAAGAATGTGTGGAAGTCGAGAACATTATCTCGGAAAGCAAAAATGGGTATGTTTGAAGGAATAGTGGTTCCAACAATGTTGTATGATTGCGAGGCGTGCGCTATGGATAGAGTTGTGCGCAGGAGGGTGGATGTGCTGGAAATGAGTTGTTTGAGGACAATGTGTGGTGTGAGGTGGTTTGATCGAGTAAGTAATGTAAGGGTAAGAGAGATGTGTGGGAATAAAAAGAGCGTGGTTGAGAGAGCAGAAGAGGGTGTTTTGAAATGGTTTGGGCACATGGAGAGAATGAGTGAGGAAAGATTGACCAAGAGGATATATGTGTCGGAGGTGGAGGGAACGAAGAGAAGTGGGAGACCAAATTGGAGGTGGAAAGATGGAGTGAAAAAGATTTTGAGTGATCGGGGCCTGAACATGCAGGAGGGTGAAAGGCGTGCAAGGAATAGAGTGAATTGGATCGATGTGGTATACCGGGGTTGACATGCTGTCAGTGGATTGAATCAGGGCATGTGAAGCGTCTGGGGTAAACCATGGAAAGTTGTGTGGGGCCTGGATGTGGAAAAGGGGCTGTGGTTTCGGGCATTATTGCGTGACAGCTGGTGACTGAGTGTGAACGAATGGGGTCTTTGTTGTCTTTTCCTAGTGCTACCTCGCACACATGAGTGGGGAGGGAGATGTTATACCATGTGTGGCGAGGTGGCGATGGGAATGAATAGGGGCAGACAGTGTGAATTGTGTGCATGGGTATATATGTATGTGTCTGTGTGTGTATATATATGTGTACATTGAGATGTATAGGTATGTATATTTGTGTGTGTGAGCGTGTGTGTGTGTGTGTACATTGTGTATGGGGGTGGGTTGTGCCATTTCTTTCGTCTGTTTCCTTGCACTACCTCGCAAACGCAGGAGACAGCGACAAAGCAAAATAATAATAATAATAATAAGTGATGGTTACAGCTTAGCAAGTATTCAGTACAATACACAGCATGGACATGCCCAGTATTTGGTTACATCTCACCTTCATAACACCTAGATGGTATAACTCTACAACAGTTCTACCCTATACACAGGTATAAATTACTACAATACTAAGTCGTATATGTGGCAAATTCTTTCTATGGAAATACCTGGTATACACAGCCACATTCTACCGTGGTCAGGACAAGGTTATATTTTACCATGACATCGACTTGCACATAGTTATACTGCAATACACCCACTGTGTGGTTATGCCTTAAAAGTAATAGCTAATGCATTATTACTCTGAACACTGTGAAACATGTTCTATGTTTCCATATCAACAACGTGCCAGGTACTCTGATTACAAATCACTACAGTAACACAGTAAATAACTGTACAAGATCATCATGATATCAAATGCTGTTACATCTTACCAGAGGTTCTGCATCAGGAGCCTCATCCCAGGCACGGGTTTCAAATTCTTCCTCCATTGTTTGAATCTAAAAAGAAGAAAAAAAAAAACTCATGAAATTACACTTTCCACAACATGAAAATAGAGCCTGTGTTGGCTGCTGCATAAAGTCCAAATTATCACCAAATGATGAAAAGTGCTGATCACTTTTACCAAAACAAAAATCTATGTACTTCTCAAAAAAGCACCTTAATTGCGAGAAAATTGCATCTATGAGTAAATAAGATTTTGTTATAATAAAGAGAAATTTGCATCCAAGGGTAAATAAGATTTTGACATAATAAACTTAGAATATGTGGGTTACAATACGTACATACACGATAGCTGTTTTAATTTTGTATGCATCTGCGGGTACTATCATTCAAGAAAAATTTATGTGACCGAGTATAGTAATTCCTCAACTTCTTGCACACTGTTGAAGCCCTCTATCAGAATAATTAAGAAAAAAACATGTTTGTTCAGCATTCCCTAAACCAAGCCTGACAGCCTAGCATTATGCTTCTGCGCAAACCCGAGCAAATCACGTGTAGCTGAAGGTTCGGAGAATAACACATCCATGTGACACTTTCATGAAATGATATAAAGCTTTATTGTTTAAAACTTGATTTACACACCAAATAAAGCTCTCTAGAATTTAAACAAAGCATTGTGTGGATATATGGTGTCACCCGCCAGCAAGACCTGTATAAAATTCAAGACAGATTTTGATGAAAGTGGTACCAATGGATTTTTGAAAATCCATATTGTTGATATTGAGTAATTCTGCCCATCTTTCCTCAACTTCATGGACCTAATCACATTGTGGGGACACCACTCTATATGAGGTCTACAGTTTAAGGAACACATTAGTACCATTGTCGTCAAAATTCATCCACTGTAATACGTGTTTCCATAAACTGATGAACTGCCTCCACATTTTTCTTGTTCTCTACAACAGTGTAGTATTTTATCTCAACACTAGACTGTGTACATAGATAATAATGATGCCAAGTTGAAGAGACAATAGAAAATGCTTATGGTACATAACTGACGTACGATAGCAGGGCACAATTATAAATAACTACACTTTATATTAGAAATACTGACAAATATCAGATAAAAATGAGTTTCAAATCACCAAAACATTATATTAACCCAAATATTGTACAAATTCAACGAGTTAAGTTTATTTCTAAAGTTTACGAACGATGCGACACCCTTATTTGAGTGTTTCATAACTACCTTACTGGATAAAAACGTATCTACTTTTTAAATGGTACTAAGGTTACATTACTCACTTATGGTCGCTGCATACAGTAGATAATCTATTATCACTTCGTTATTATGGATGAAATATACAAGAAACGTGTTCCTGCATCACAACACAAACATTACGAGAGTGACGACGAACTTTTAATTACAGGTTGCGTTATATTTTATCTCATGGTTTTTGTATCTATTTTCAGTATTCATCTGAAACGAATTTCATAAATGCTGGTTTATAATTTACTGAAGGAAATATTTTCTATTAGATAGCATATACGAAACCTTATTTGCATAATTCATTATATAAATTGTCCTAAAAATAATCTACGTAACTTGTATATAAACACCACCTCTCAGGACGCTCTCTGATAAATCAGATAAAATTTAGAAATCTGATTTATCCTTCGGGCTGGTAATATGGCCCCTGTCACTAATTCAATTGTAATTATCTAGACATATTTAGGCTTTTTCATCAAAACCAGATATATTAATTCTGGTTTCGAAAGGGTTCTATAAAAGATTAATCTTCTGATAGAAATGAAATCGACCGTGATGGCATGGCTTGCAATGCTGATTGGCTAACTCCATTTTTCTTTTGACCAATTGGGAGCTTTGTTTATACAGGACGAAGGAGAACACGACTTATTTATTGCAACTATATCCAATGAAGGTGATAATCATGAGCAAATGTATGTAAGATGACCTAGGCTGATGAACAAAGCAGGGATTTTCAAAGCTTATGTAATACATAAATCAGAATTTGGCTTATATGAACGGTATTTGTTAGTGAGGTGTTCATGATTACTCTCATCATCATAGTAAAAAAAAGTGAGGAGACACCATCAGGTGGCGGGAAACCAAGTGATGTTCCTCTCGTGTCACCGGAGCGAGCAGTTACCCTTTGGTTTCCCAATAGGTGAGATCTCGTGTGTGATATTGTAATTACCACTCTCGTTATAGATGATTAATGAGTTTTCTTAGATTAATGAGATGTCTTTAGATAAGAGGACGGTGTATGTGATTGATGAGGAAAGAAAACAAATCTGTCCTACTTTGAACTGAGAAATACCTCGAAAATGATAGTTGGCTCGTTAGTGTACTGGGATGGTGTATGTGGGGCTCGGTCATGATGGAACTGGTATGTTGTCAAAGGCAGGACTGACATTTGGTCAGCATTACAATAACTCTTGTGTTCATGTGTTTACTAGTGTTATGGTGTTTCTTTAAGAGTTTTCTCGCGAGTTCAGTGAAAGATTCTTGGCTCATTCCGCACTGGTCATATACGAATGAAAATATTTATTTATGGATAAGATTTATTAGTGTCCAAGGAGAGTGTTGGCGCCAGACGTATGAAAGTGGACTGCGAAAATAATGGAATGACGCATTTAATCCATTGTGGACACGTCAGTCTGTAAGATGCCTTATTGAATGTATAAGATCCCATTGTCAGTCTGTAAGATGCCTTATTGAATGTATAAGATCCCATTGTCAGTCTGTAAGATGCCTTATTGAATGTATAAGATCCCATTGTCAGTCTGTAAGATGCCTTATTGAATGTATAAGATCCCATTGTCAGTCTGTAAGATGCCTTATTGAATGTATAAGATCCCATTGTCAGTCTGTAAGATGCCTTATTGAATGTATAAGATCCCATTGTCAGTCTGTAAGATGCCTTATTGAATGTATAAGATCCCATTGTCAGTCTGTAAGATGCCTTATTGAATGTATAAGATCCCATTGTCAGTCTGTAAGATGCCTTATTGAATGTATAAGATCCCATTGTCAGTCTGTAAGATGCCTTATTGAATGTATAAGATCCCATTGTCAGTCTGTAAGATGCCTTATTGAATGTATAAGATCCCATTGTCAGTCTGTAAGATGCCTTATTGAATGTATAAGATCCCATTGTCAGTCTGTAAGATGCCTTATTCAATGTATAAGATCCCATTGTCAGTCTGTAAGATGCCTTATTGAATGTATAAGATCCCATTGTCAGTCTGTAAGATGCCTTATTCAATGTATAAGATCCCATTGTCAGTCTGTAAGATGCCTTATTGAATGTATAAGATCCCATTGTCAGTCTGTAAGATGCCTTATTGAATGTATAAGATCCCATTGTCAGTCTGTAAGATGCCTTATTGAATGTATAAGATCCCATTGTCAGTCTGTAAGATGCCTTATTGAATGTATAAGATCCCATTGTCAGTCTGTAAGATGCCTTATTGAATGTATAAGATCCCATTGTCAGTCTGTAAGATGCCTTATTGAATGTATAAGATCCCATTGTCAGTCTGTAAGATGCCTTATTGAATGTATAAGATCCCATTGTCAGTCTGTAAGATGCCTTATTGAATGTATAAGATCCCATTGTCAGTCTGTAAGATGCCTTATTGAATGTATAAGATCCCATTGTCAGTCTGTAAGATGCCTTATTGAATGTATAAGATCCCATTGTCAGTCTGTAAGATGCCTTATTGAATGTATAAGATCCCATTGTCAGTCTGTAAGATGCCTTATTGAATGTATAAGATCCCATTGTCAGTCTGTAAGATGCCTTATTGAATGTATAAGATCCCATTGTCAGTCTGTAAGATGCCTTATTCAATGTATAAGATCCCATTGTCAGTCTGTAAGATGCCTTATTGAATGTATAAGATCCCATTGTCAGTCTGTAAGATGCCTTATTCAATGTATAAGATCCCATTGTCAGTCTGTAAGATGCCTTATTGAATGTATAAGATCCCATTGTCAGTCTGTAAGATGCCTTATTGAATGTATAAGATCCCATTGTCAGTCTGTAAGATGCCTTATTGAATGTATAAGATCCCATTGTCAGTCCGTAAGAAGCCTTATTCAATGTATAAGATCCCATTTTTAGTCTGTAAGATGCCTTATTGAATGTATAAGATCCCATTTTTAGTCTGTAAGATGCCTTATTGAATGTATAAGATCCCATTGTCAGTCTGTAAGATGCCTTATTGAATGTATAAGATCCCATTGTCAGTCTGTAAGATGCCTTATTGAATGTATAAGATCCCATTGTCAGTCTGTAAGATGCCTTATTGAATGTATAAGATCCCATTGTCAGTCTGTAAGATGCCTTATTGAATGTATAATATTCCATTGTCAGTCTGTGAGATGCCTTATTGAATGTATAAGATCCCATTGTCAGTCTGTAAGATGCCTTATTCAATGTATCTCTTGCTCTTTGGCATCCCCAAATTAGCATTAAGGTAGGCTTTCCAAATGTTTCTTTCCCTTTTGATGCCTCTATGCCCCTGTAATTGCCTTTCGCGGCGCCAAAGGGGATTTAAACTAAAATTTTTATTTATCTTTATTTTTGGATGCCACCATCCAACTGTATTGGACTTTGGCACCCCATTCTTTTAAGAAAACTTTTAATTTGTCTCTTTCCCTTCAGATGCCAGTATTCCCCTGTAAAGGCCTTTGAAGACGCCAAAGGGGATTTAGATTAATCCTTCAATTTTCCTCTAAATTTTTGGATGCCTCCACGCAATTCCCTTGCCCTTTGGCATCCCCAAAGTGGCATTAAGGTAAGCTTTCCATATGTTTCTTTCCCTTTTGATGCCTCTACGCCCCTGTAATTGCCTTTGGCGGCGCCAAAGGGGATTTAAAGTAAACCGTTAATTTGTCTTTTTATTTTTGGATGCCACCATCCAACTGTATTGGAACTTGGCAGCCCTAAACGGTATTTTAAGTAAACTTTTAAATTGTCTCTTTCCCTTCAGATGCCAGTATTCCCATGTAAAGGCCTTTGAAGACGCCAAAGGGGATTTAGATTAATCCTTCAATTTTCCTCTAAATTTTTAGATGCCTCACCGCAATTCTTTTGCCCTTTGGCCTCCCCAAAGTGGCATTAAAGTAAGCTTTCCAAATGTTTCTTTCTCTTTTGATGCCTCTATGCCCCTGTAATTGCCTTTGGCGGCTCCAAAGTGGATTTAAACTTAACCGTTAATTTCTCTTTTTATTTTTGGAAGACATCATGCAACTGTATTGGACTTTGGCACCCCTAAACGGTCTTTTAAGGACACTTTTAATTTGTCTCTTTCCCTTCAGATGCCATTATTCCCCTGTAAAGACCTTTGAAGACGCCAAAGGGGATTTAGATTAATCCTTCAATTTTCCTCAAAATTTTTGTATCCCTCACCGCAATTTTCTTGCCCTTTGGCATCCCCAAAGTGGCATTAAAGTAAGCTTTCCAAATGTTTCTTTCCCTTTTGATGCCTCTATGCCCCTGTAATTGCCTTTGGCGGCTTCAAAGGGGATTTAAAGTAAACCGTTAATTTCTCTTTTTATTTTTGGATGACATCTTGCAATTGTATTGGACTTTGGCACTCCTAAACGGTCTTTTAAGTAAATTTTTGATTTGTCTCTTTCCCTTCAGATGCCAGTATTCCCCTGTAAAGGCCTTTGAAGACGCCAAAGGGGATTTAGATTAATCCCTCAATTTTCCTCTAAACTTCTGGATACCTCACCGCAATTCTCTTGCCCTTTGGCATCCCCAAAGTGGCATTAAAACAAGCTTTCCAAATGTTTCTTTCCCTTTTGATGCCTCTATGCCCCTGTAATTGCCTTTGGTGGCGCCAAAGGGGATTTAAAACAAACATCTAATTTGTCTTTTTATTTTTGGATGCCACCATGCAACTGTATTGGTCTTTGGCACCCCCAAAGGATCTTTTAAGTATACTTTCAATTTGTCTTTTACCCTTTAGATGCCTCTAATCCCCTGTAAAAGCCTTTGTAGACGCCAAAGGGGATCTATATTAAACCTTCAATTTCTCTCTATATTTTTGGATGCCTCCACGCGACTGTCTTGCCATTTGACACCCCCAAAGTGGCATTAAAGTAAACTTTCCATTTGTTTCTTTGCTTTTGGATGTCTGTATGCCCCTGCAATATCCTTTGGCTCCGCTGAAGGGGATTTGAATTTAGCCTTTAATATGTCTTTATGTTTTTCGATGCCACCACACCACTCTATTGGACTTTGGCACCCCCAAAGTGTCTCTTAAGTAAACTTTCAATTTGTCTCTATCCCTTCAGATGCCACTTTTCCCTTGAAAAGGCCTTTGGTGACGCCAAAGGGGATTTATATTAAACCTTTAATTTCCCCCAATATTTTGGGATGCCTCCCCGTCACTCTCTTTACCTTTGGCACCCCCAAAAGGGACATTAAACTAAACGTTCCTTTTGTTTCTTTGCCTATGGATGCCTCTATGCCCCTGTAATTGCCTTTGGCGCCCCCAAAGGGGATTTAAACTAAACCTTTGATTTGTCTTTTAAATTTTGGATGCCACCATGCCACTGTATTGGACTTTGGCACCCCCAAAGGGTCTTTTAAGTAAAGTTTTAATTTGTCTCTTTCCCTTTAGATGCCACTATTCCCCTGTAAAGGCATTTGAAGACGCCAAAGGGGATTTAGATTAATCCTTCAATTTTCCGCTAAATTTTTGGATGCCTCAACGCAATTCTCTTGCCCTTTGGCATCCCCAAAGTGGCATTAAAGTAAACTTTCCATTTGTTTCTTTCCCTTTTAATGCCTCTATGCCTCTGTAATTGCCTTCGGCGGCGCCAAAGGGAATTTAAACTAAACCTTTAATTTGTCTTTTTATTTTTGGATGCCACCATGCAACTGAATTGGACTTTGCCTCCCCTAAACGGTCTTTTAACTAAACTTTTAATTTGTCTCTTTCCATTTCGATGCCACCATTGCCCTGTATACGCCTGTCCAAAGTTTGGTTGCCAGTATGTCGCTGGGTCCCCAGCTCTGTACCAGCAAGCAGACGAGGTCCCAAATCCATTTTTTTTTTTACCAATCATTCAAAATCTTTGAATTTCAACATAGTGAAAGTAAGAGCCACCCTCCTTCGTTCAATATAAGGTAGATAATGCAAGTCCTTGTAGTGGGAAAAGTACTGTGTAGCAGAGCGTGGTTTCGATCCACGGACCTCTGGGTTATGGGCCCAGCACGCTTCCACTGCGCCACTCTGCTGTGTCATATCCTTATATGGACCATGAATGTGAGATAATGAGAAAAGTTTCTTATCACTACAGTCAGTCTTATTAGTATATATGTATTCATTACTCTATAATAAGCGATCATTAATGACATGTTCATTGATGACTAAATTTAGAGGGTTTGCCGAGGACCGAATTGGATACCTAGAGCATGGTAAATATTACAATATCCTATCAAATACCAGTGGTACGTCTAAGTGCTGTGTACAGTACAGTGGCACAGTGGAAGCGTGCTGGGCCCATAACCCAGAGATCCGTGGATGGAAACCACGCTCTGCTACACAATACTTGGTACTTTTCACACCACAAGGAGTTGCATTGCTGAACCTATGTCGATTAAGAGGAGGACAATGGCATGTTTTAGGAAAAGATTGTATTTCAATAATCTTACACGATTATCAGTGAACACAATATTGGCCACAGTTCGTAAAAGAACATTTTATTATCATTAGACATTAGTTAAGAGTTAATGGATAAAGAAAACTATCAGGTTTTGGCTCTGGTTTATGTTCTTGTGGAAAACTGTGAGAATGGCGGAATGGTATTGTTCATTGGGTTAACCAGTTATCGAGCCAATTTTCTCCTTTTCACACTTTTGATAATGACGGATCAGCCTTCCCGCTGTACGGTGATACTGTGATATCTTCCTCAAAATATATCACCCCAACAGCCGGCAATTTCTCCTCTAGCAAGAAATTGGATAATACTGGCAACAACTTATGGGGGTTAGTCATCGTGCGTGTAGGAACCTACTGAGCGTGTTTACAGACAGGACCGCCGTGTTGTACATCAGTGTGGTTGTACCGTAGGTGGCTTCAAGTGTTTCAAGTGTAACTCTGCTGTGGTCACTGGTGTCTATGATGGTTGAGGTTTCTCTAGAATCCTCTGAGTGATATGTTTAATGTTGCCTCATCTGTTATACCGGCTGGTGTAAAGAGATCGCCCCCGGGTGGGCTCGAACCACCAACCTTTCGGTTAACAGCCGAACGCGCTAACCTATTGTGCCACGGAGGCTTGAAATGTGGTCTCTCCCAAGAGGTGTCGAACCATGAGAATAAATTGAAACACAAGTTCTTGTCCAAACTCCATGGTGACATGAACCCCACTGCCACTCCCTCCAGCTGAACGTCGGCCGTATGATTGGTTGATGAATGGTCAACCCCAGAACTGTACTTCATCATGTTGAGCAGGAGGGAATGACAGTCTGACCTTTGACCTGAGTCTAGATGGCCAGGATAAAGGGTCGACCATCGTACTCATGGATCGTCCCGTCCTGCTCCAGACCTGACCCTTCAGTCGTTCTTGGCCACTTTAACTAATCGTCAAAACACATGAATAATGGATTATTCCACTACAGTCACACGACGAGACATCAAGTCAAACAAGAAAGACTTCTTATTAACCACAGAAATGACGAGACCTTTAAGATATATCGTAGTTTCCGTAGTGTAGTGGTTATCACGTGCGCTTCACACGCGCAAGGTCCCCGGTTCGATCCCGGGCGGAAACAGAAGTTTTTTTTTTAACATCATCTCGCAATCATAATCTTCTACAGTGAACTTTTAACTTAACTTTGTATTTTTAATCTTCTTGTAAGAAACAAGTCCACCAATATATCATTTTCAGGACACCGTATTTCCAGTTTTTCTTTTCGTGGATATATATGCTCTGCATGGCACTGACTTCCTTCATGCCGACTGTACATACCACTGTTGCTGTCATCATGGGCGACTAACATGGTTATGAGAGAGGGCGAGATGACCCCTAAGTGCAAGGCTACTGCGCTCATTCATTTTCCACTTTAGTAGATGTTCCTTTTCTTATTTTTTTTTCTTTGGAGTTCATTGTACGAATGACTTAAGTGTGAGAGAGGCGCGGAAACACCTTTAACAGCAACGGTGTTTCGTCAGTTAGCAGGTGAACAGCCCAGGGGCATTGAGCTATTGCTGGTACAGGGTTATGGTGTGGAAGGGGAGTTCGGTTTGGCAGGTCCTGTCGCTGAACGTCGGAGGCACCACAGCGGATCCCCGGCGGGAGTCGCGTCGGGAGTTCTACTGACGGAGGAAGCGTCTGGATCCCCATGGCCTGGAGTACAGCCACCGGAGTGGCGCACATCTTGTCGTCTAGCGAGAGTAGACTGCTTGACTACACCCCCTTCCTGTGGCGATGTCGCTGCTCTACAAGAGGCAGGGAGGTCAGGTCACGAAGTTGGTGTGAGGGAAGCTTTTGGCCCAAAGGGCACTTGAAAGACATCGTAGCCGAATGTGGCGAACTCTTGACCTCTCTCCAGGGAAAGGGCCAGGTCATCTACTACTTGATGGGACGATTACAGAGGCAGCTTTTGACATGCCACCCTCCCAAGATCGAGTCAGAGGTCGCGCTAGGTCACACGGCCGTGACCTGCCACCAAGTCAAGATGCTGTAAGGTGACACTGTTGGGGGGGCTGTAGAGGTAAACCCAGTGTCGCTACACTGCTTATGGAAGACTTAAGTCTTGAGGAATATTATTCAAAATGTATGTTGATTTCCAGTGTTACGGGTAAAGTTATGTATATGTATCAACACACAATTATCCGGTCATCATCATGTATCCCTTTCAGCACGATCTTTGAAAACTTGCATTTAGCAGAGTGGCGCAGCGGAAGCGTGCTGGGCCCATAACCCAGAGGTCCGTGGATCGAAACCACGCTCTGCTATGTGAATGTTTTTCACACTTTGAAGACGTGTATTGCTGAAGCTACCGTGACGAAGTGAAGACGATGGATGTGACTACTTCTGTATATATCCCCAGACCTGGACCTTTTGTACCCACTGTGTTCTCTTTTACGCCACCACCCACAGGGCTACGGGTAGGAGCACCGCCCCAGAATAAAATCAGTCAAAATCACGTTGAAATCATGATTTTGCGCGGTGTTCTGAGGAAATTATACGATGATAGCTCATACCAAAACGATTCATTTTAAAACTTGGTTTGCAGAAGGCCATGAATATGCAGGACAACACCACAAGTTGGTCTACAATTACAACACCATATATTGTCCTTGTAAGGAAGAAGCCAATTCTGTTGCCAACGATTTCTTACGAGTATAATATGAGGGTCACAACTCTGCGTGGTCGTTAAAGGACTCGGGAGGAACTGGTGGGGTTGTTATGCACCCACAACTGTAACTAGCGGTTGTGGTAATCGCCCTTAGGAGCAGTCATAAATAATTCGCCCCCGGGTGGGCTCGAACCACCAACCTTTCGGTTAACAGCCGAACGCGCTAACCAATTGTGCCACGGAGGCATGTAAATGGTGGTGATTTAGACGTTTGTGTACAAGGGTCCCTGTAGTGCTGGCTGCGACTTGAGATACACAGTTTCTCTCAGAATTAGAAGAAGAATGTTTCCTCACTAGTGTCCACTGAGACGCGGGATCTACGCTCCAGTAACAACAGTAAAGTTATAATACATACAAATTGTTATCCAAACTGCAAGGGAAGTTAAGCCCCACCTCCCTCCCCTCCAGCTGATGTACAGTCTTGTGAGTGCTTGTTGAACACTCAACCTCACTCCTTAACGATCTTTTGTACGACGAAGCTACGACTAGTGAACACGACCTCCTGCAGATGGTCAGTACGACGCCGCTACGACTAGTGAACACGACGTCGGTACGACACCATGGGCAGGTTGGCCGAGGCATCTGACCCGACCCTTAAGAGGATGAAAGTCGAACCATTGGTCGTACTTGCTTAACATGGGTCGTACCCTTGTGCTCAACATGGGTCGTACCCTCGTGCTCACCATGGGTCGTACCCTTGTGCTCAACATGGGTCGTACCGTCGTGCTCACCATGGGTCGTATCGTCGTCCTCGCCATGGGTCGTACCCTCGTGCTCGCCATGGGTCGTACCATCGTGCTCGCCATGGGTCGTACCCTCGTGCTCAAGGGCTACACCCTCCCACATTGCTCTGGGAGTGTTAAGTCACATGACCAGATCTCAACCACAACGTAAACTAGAAATGACAGGTCTCGTAGACATGAGAGCCTTTGGTTGTCCATGCTTCCGTGGCACAATAGGTTAGCGCGTTCGGCTGTTAACCGAGAGGTTGGTGGTTCGAGCCCACCCGGGGGCGACTTCTTTAAACGCAATATGAAGATTCACTAATCCTACTCAGCTGCTACACATGTGACGGCATAAACCTGGTCAACACACTTGGATAACTGGCAGAATCACATCATCTACAGGCCGCTCTGTCGGTCAAGCTATGACTACGAAATATGAGACATCGGAAAGACGCACAGACCTCGGGTTTATCCTCAAACTTCACCCTTTGAAGCAAACATGTTTATTTTTCTCTTGGGCAAGATTAAGGACCTGTGTACTTGCTAGTATCTACTGTACGAGTTTTCGGTGGCCAAGCTGGTGTTTCGAATGTGCAGGGCACATGCTAGTGTGCTGAAGTTTCGCCGCTACACGAGTATTCTTGGCCTCTGCCGAAGTCAGACTCACAGCGCCAGACTTGGCCTCTGTGATTATCACTTTCAGCAACTGATAGTATCATGCATGACCTCTTCTGACCTCTCCCAAGGGAAGAGCATCGTTGCTTATTCCTATATGGCGTGGTTGATCTCATCAGGGTCCTAAAGTCTCACCAGTGTAAGACGTTAAGGTCGGAGCTTGCAATTTCCGACCTCAAGAAGGCGTCTTTGGGACACTGTATGACGGAGTCCCATCTTCCTCCGTTACCCCCAGCCACTCCTCGAGCTGTATCAGTCTCAAGGGCCCAGTGAAAAAGAAAAGACAGGTTTATGGACGTTGTCTACAGTGAAGGAATGCGTGTGCCTGGGAGATGAACAAGAGAAAGTGACAGGACGTTAAAAGGAAGGTGCAAGGGCTGAGAAAGAGTAGAAGTGAGAGTTGGAAAGGCACCCTCCCCTTCGTGACCTGAGCACGGCCGCCCTTTTATACCAGGTCATCACCGAAGGCAGGTCGGTCTAGCAGAGTCCCTGGCATCTCTGCCTACTTGCTCTTGACCTCAGGGTCCCATCAAGGGCTTCCCTACTGTCAACTGAAGTCTACCATGTGACTCTTGGACGTAATGTGTCTCCCTTAATCCCATTATGGCTGGACTCTTGCCCAGCCTGCTTCAGTCGTCCCAGTGGCATCCTTCAGTGGGCTATACCACCTCTCCTGTACCTCCAGTGGCAACTTGCAGTGGGCAATACCACCTCTCCTGTACCTCCAGTGGCATCCTTCAGTGGGCTATACCACCTCTCCTGTACCTCCAGTGGCATCTTGCAGTGGGCTATACCACCTCTCCTGTACCTTTAGTAGCAGTGGGCTATACCACCTCTGTTCGTCACTTCCCTATCGCCTTTTATTGTTTTAAATCACGGCCTCTTACGATATGAGGTTCGCAATCAATTTCTTTTTGTATGAACTGTAACTGATACAATTTTCTCAGAAAATCACTTGAAATTCTGGAAGAGAATAGAAGTAAAGTAAGTAAAAGTAAGTAATATCAACCCTGTTTCACTAAAGTTGTATTAACCCTGTTTAATCTGAGTAAAGTTAACTTTCACTCAGTGGACAATTCAGGTTCCTGTAGTGAGAAAAGATTCACGTAGCAGAGCGTGGTTTCGATCCACGGACCTCTGGGTTATGGGCCCAGCACGCTTCCGCTGCGCCACTCTGCTGTCTATCGTAACCTATTGGACCAGACCAGTGATAATAACTCTGCCACTTACAAGACCATAAGTTTACTTAAACTGTTTGATGTATTGTATACGATTATCAATGACTTATTTACCAAATAAATTTCCGTGGGTAAACTCGGGGTGTCGAAATGGTTTGCCTGGCCCAGTGATACCAGTTCGACCCCCATCAAATATCAATGGTCCATTTATTATTAAGTTACAACAGAGTGGCGCAGTGGAAACGTGCTGGGCCCATACCCCTGAGGTCCGTGGATCGAAATCACGTCTGCTACACCATACTTTTCCCACTACAAGGACTTGCATTAACTAACTTACATTGAACGAAGGAGGGTGGCTCTTGCTTTCACTATGTTGAAATTCAAACATTTTGAATGATTGGTTAAAAAAAAAAAAAAAAGTGGATTTGGGTCCTCGTCTGCTTGCTGGTACAGAGCTGGGGACCCAGTGACATACTGGCAACCGACCTTTGGACTCACGAGTTACCCTGAGCACATTCTATGACACTAACAATACATTGTCTTACGTCGATGAACGGCTAAGTGGTATTATTTAGTGGTATAACCACTCACCTCTGCCATTATTCCTCTTTATACCTCCTTGTTACTGGATCACGGTCTCTGTGCAGATGTATCATAATTAACCAAAAACATATTCATCAATATCATCAGTTTCTCATCTGCCAAAGAAATAGATGAATTTTGTAACTGTATGAGGGTTAGTCATCGTATGTCTAATTACCTCGCATTGTGTACTGACCGGGAATGGGCGGACTGACAAGACGTTCATACCAGTATATCACAGTTCATGAAAAAAAAGAAACACATCTGTGAACCTTAGTATTAAAACGTTATGAATGGAAGAAAATAAAAGCTGTTCAGTGGTTGACGGTGGGATTTAGAACATGGTGAGTGTTGTACATGCGTGTGGTTGTACTGTAAGTGGCTACATTATCACTGGTGCGCCTCTTATTATCATAGCTGTACCGTCTCTGTCGTTTGTTGATCTTGAGGTTTCTAGAGAACTTATGTAGTGGTGACAAGTTTTAGGTTGTCACAACTGTAACTACTGAGTCACGTTAAGTAAACCTCAGAAGTGGTCTTAAAGAGGTCGCCCCCGGGTGGGCTCGAACCACCAACCTTTCGGTTAACAGCCGAACGCGCTAGCCTATTGTGCCACGGAGGCCTTATATTCCAATACCTCTCCGTCCAACTAGGATACAAGTTACCATATGCTGAAGTACCATCTGGTGCAACAGTTAAAGTACGTTATGAGGTTATAACAACCACATTAAGTTAATACCAGCATGATCTTTGGACAACCTAGTAACCGAAGTGGTAAATATTGTGAGTTTAAAGTTGTTGTTTGAGATTAAACCTCCCTACAACTCGGGAGGTACGGTCCATATGCTCTAGGGCGGCCCGCCAGTGGTGAGGGACCCAAGCACTGGGCCTAACGGGATGGGCTTGTTATTCCACCAGGCCCCCACGAGAGCCAGGCTCCATCTTGAAGTTTGAAAGAGCCTGTTTCCGCCCGGGATCGAACCGGGGACCTTGCGCGTGTGAAGCGCACATGAGCCAGGCTCCATGTTGAACTTTAAAAGACCCTGTTTCCGCCCGGGATCGAACCGGGGACCTTGCGCGTGTGAAGCGCACGTGAGCCAGGCTCCATGTTGAACTTTAAAACAGACTGTTTCCGCCCGGGATCGAACCGGGGACCTTGCGCGTGTGAAGCGCACGTGATAACCACTACACTACGGAAACTACGCTACGGATGGTTTCTGTATAGTTGGTGCATTTTGAAGTGGAACATGTATATCTGCGTTGTGTATCACTCGTATGTTTCTATTGGTTGCTTACACTGCCAGAGCTACTTAGGAGGGTGTAGCCCTTGAGCACGAGGGTACGACCCGTGGTCAGCACGAGGGTACGACCCATGGTGAACACGACGGTACAACCCATTGTGAGCACGACGGTACGACCCATGGTAAGCAAGTACGACCAATGGTTCGACTTTCATTCACTTAAGGGTCGGGTCAGATGCCTCGGCCAACCTGCCCATGGTGTCGTACCGACGTCGTGTTCACTAGTCGTAGCGGCGTCGTACTGACCATCTGCAAGAGGTCGTGTTCACTAGTCGTAGCTTCGTCGTACAAAAGATCGTAAGTGGTGAGGTTGAGTGTTCAACAAGCACTCACAAGGCTGTACATCAGCTGGAGGGGAGGGAGGTGGGGCTTAACTTCCCTTGCAGTTTGGATAACAATTTGTATGTATTATAACTTTACTGTTGTTACTGGAGCGTAGATCCCGCGTCTCAGTGGACACTAGTGAGGAAACATTCTTCTTCAAATTCTGAGAGAAACTGTGTATCTCAAGTCGCAGCCAGCACCACAGGGACCCTTGAACACGTACATCTAAACCGTTATTATTTTCATGCCTCCGTGGCACAATAGGTTAGCGCGTTCGGCTGTTAACCGAAAGGTTGGTGGTTCGAGCCCACCCGGGGGCGAATTCTTTATTGTAAGAACATACAGCCTTTACTACAGCAGTATGTGTAGACTGGGTAGTCAGCTATGAACGAAATAGCAAGTCATTGCGTCTCTTGTTTACCCTGTGGCCGGTAGCTGATGAAGGGTGATGGGCCGTTGTGATCTCTCTTTCTTTCCTAGCGCCTCTAAGCTTTAGAACTCTAACTTTGTCATGTTATTTGTTTTGTTTCTCATTCTGAAACGTACGGACCTGATCCTTTCCCCATATCGCGAAGCCAACCCCTGAGGACTTCCCACAGGTGGATCCTTCCATGCGATGAAAAAGTAATTATGATGAAATTGATAGTAATCATAATGATCGATAGAAAAAGTATAGAACAATTCACAGCACACTTTCCCAATTCTATATTTGGAAAGTGTCACACTCAAAAAATCCAACAAAAAAGTATTTGCCAGAAACAGACCGAGTACAAAGGTAATATCCTGGAGTATTCCAGAGGCTCGCTGAATGTAGGTAGGTCTGAGATTGATCCCAAGGTGGCCTTAGAACATAATCGTAGCAGAGCGTGGTTTCGATTCCCGGATCTCTGGGTTATATAGGCCCAGCACGCTTCCACTGCGCCACTCTGCTGCATTGCAGTTGTGAATGGACCAGTAATATATATATATATATATATATATATATATATATATATATATATATATATATATATATATATATATATATATATATATATATATATATATGCTAATGACACGCAAGCAGTAATGAAAATCTTGGTTGGTTTAACGTTGCTCATTCAGTTAGGCTCGGGAATTGACAGCGCTAGTTGATGTGAGAGATACAACAAGACGTCACAGTTACGTGTGAAGGAATGTGAATTTCCAGTTGCCAATTATCAATCAACGAAATGTTAGGAGAAACCTTAAAAGGGCACTTGTTTCCGCCCGGGATCGAACCGGGGACCTTGCGCGTGTGAAGCGCACGTGATAACCACTACACTACGGAAACTTGAACGTTCGTTAAGTTTTAGTTTCATCAGCAAAACAGACGTTTCATTGTTACCACAAATATTTCAGTGTCATAACTCAAGCAGATATTGTCATGACTGAAGGAGATCTTCCATTGTAATTATTGAAGCAGTACCGGAGGTGTAGATCCCCCTGGCTCTCAGGGGGAGAATCCGAAGTTATAGCTGTAGAAAAGAGAAAGAGAACCAACAGCTACAGTAAAAGAATGGGGATGAATGTCTTTTTTTTTTTTTTGGTCAGGTTTGGGATGTGGAGTTCCAGTGTGCTTGTTGAGGTCGAGAATAAACCTCTGGAATGGAATGGAATGTTTGTATCTTGTTATACATGCAAATAGGATATGCAGTGAACCTCTGGAATGGTCATAGGTTAATTTGGATGTGTGTGTCTCATGTATGTGGCTTTTAAGGGTTCTCGTGAGCCTGCTTCCATGTTGAGGTTTCCAGTAGACATCTGGAAAGGTGTTGAGGGTAAGTGAGGTATGACTTCCATACCTGCTGGAGGCTTCCAATCCTCCTTTGGAGAGGTCCGAAGGGACAAAAGCTTGTGCTTAACTCCTGCACTTGATTGATAAAGTTTCTTATTATGGTCCTGGAATCGTCTTTGACATAAATGATCGCCCCCGGGTGGGCTCGAACCACCAACCTTTCGGTTAACAGCCGAACGCGCTAACCTATTGTGCCACGGAGGCATGGAAGAGTCATGGCAGCTTCAAGTAGCGCCATAAACTGGACTTTGGACATGTCAGTTACTGATGCTCTGTATCAATACATATCTGCTTCATAGAGTCCTTATACTCTACCTGGTTGTTAAGTTGAAATGGCAGTATTATGTTAGCATTTCCATAAGGTGTAACCCATGAGGGCCACTGAAGCTCTTGTCCATATCTTGGTACACACGTTAGTCTTGTGTGTTATCTTACTCCGTCAGCACCACAAGGGTCCCTTCTACAGGTCCACCTGAATGTCAAATAAATCTATGCCTCCGTGGCACAATTGGTTAGCGCGTTCGGCTGTTAACCGAAAGGTTGGTGGTTCGAGCCCACCCGGGGGCGACCTCTTTAAATATAAGAACATTCATCAGGAAAGGTGCATCAAGCGGACACTGGAGACACAAATGAACCGCATTACGTAATACTCGGCGATAGTGTTATCTGTCTCTTTTCTTACGCCGCAAAGCTTTGGAAGTCTTTACCTTTTCATGTCCTTTTATAACACCGACGACCTAACCATTTCTCTACAGCGCCAAACTTTGGACTTCTTTACCTTCTCGCGTCTTCCTGAGCACCTATGACCTGACTTGGCCTCCCTCCAGAGTAACCTAGAATTAACTTCAACACGTAAGAACACTCCAGCTGTTCTCCAAGGAAACTCAGTAACAACTGGAGTCATATGAGAAACTTAAGTCACCCTCCAGAAGCACTCTATGGAACCTCAGGAACAATTGGTGTCATATGAGAAACTTAAGTCACACTCCAGAAGCACTCTATAAAACCTCAGTAACAACTGGTGTCATATGAGAAACTTAAGTCACACTCCAGAAGCACTCAGGAAGCCACAGGAACAGTTGGCGTCATATGAGAAACTTAAGTAGCACTCCAGAAGCACTCAGGAAGCCACAAGCAGATACAGGGTCGTGCCTCAGACTCGATCTCAAGACCTTTCCATGGGTTGATTGGAAAAGTGAACCTCGAGGGCTGGAGGCATATGTTAGGACGTCCAGGGCAATGCGAAGGTTGACAGAGGCCTCCACCAACAGAGATATATACAAGACCCAACCGCAAGGTTCCTATACCTTTGTCGCAGACATTGGGACACGTATGAACGTCAACACACAGTAGTTGGCGATGATGGCGTCTATTTCTTTCCTTGCATCGCCAAGCTCGAGTCTTCCTTCATTCCACTTTGCCGCGTCTGGCCGTGTGTACTGTCACTCTGCTATTAAACTAGTTAGGGGCTGATAGTGGTCTCCACGGGTGATGAGAAAAGATTCACGTAGCAGAGCGTGGTTTCGATCCACGGACCTCTGGGTTATGGGCCCAGCACGCTTCCACTGCGCCACTCTGCTGCAGTGAGTTTAGGGAAAGTGTTGACCAAAGTGTATTGATCGTCCAACTTGATTGGCTTACAAGAGACCAGGGAATCTTTATCTCATGATATCTTATCTTCTCTGATTAAAGTAATCCGATATCAGTCGTAGTCATTGGTGAAAGACTTGATGATATTTCCAGTTGCAACCTGCTGGTCGACGAAATATAAGGAAGACCTCTTTAAAGAAAATGAAAAAAATGAAAAGGCTGTTTCCGCCCGGGATCGAACCGGGGACCTTGCGCGTGTGAAGCGCACGTGATAACCACTACACTACGGAAACGATATTTTGTTTTTCTGAACAGATTTTTGTCCTGTTTTTGCTGAAGCAGATGTTTCAGTGTCTGCTGAAGCGAACGTTTCAGTGTCATTACTGAAGGAGATACTTCAGTATACATTACTGATAGAGATGTTTTATCTGTATTGATAAAGCTGATGTTTCATTTTATTTCATGAGAGAGGTTACAGTTTCATTACTGAAGCAGATGTTTCAGGGTCATTACTGAAGCTGTTGGTTTGGTGTTCTTAGTGTATGTCATTACTCCGAAGCAGGAGCAGAGGTATGACAGGCTGCCGGTTCTGCTGAGTACAAACAGAAGTAATATCTGTCGTTGAGAGAGAGAGAGAGAGAGAGAGAGAGAGAGAGAGAGAGAGAGAGAGAGAGAGAGAGAGAGAGAGAGAGAGAGAGAGAGAGAACTGTGTGTGATTCTTGCAGACTCCTCTTTGTCAGTTAGGTATGTGGAGCTGTAGTCTGTATGTTGAGGTTGAGATTAAACCTTGGGAATGGAACGATGTCTGTTATTCTGTAGCTGTCCCTATGTATACTTGTGTGTGATGAACCTCTGGAGGCGTCATCTGATCCCATGGATGTATGGCTAGTGTATCGGCCTTCGAGGGTCTGTTGTGAACCTCTAGTGTGGTCTTATGACGTAGTCTTGAGACGCTGCCTGGTTGTTGAGGTTTCTGGAAAACCTCATGGAAGCTCTTGAGGATCAAATGTGTCTGACTCCAATACCTGTTGGAGGTTTCCAGTCAAAACTGGAGAGTTCTGTAAGGTTGAACCTTATGAGAGGTGTTCGTGGTTGATGAAGTTTTTACTCTTCTTATTATCAACTTTTGGAGTTGTCTTCAGATAAAAGGTCGCCCCCGGGTGGGCTCGAACCACCAACCTTTCGGTTAACAGCCGAACGCGCTAACCTATTGTGCCACGGAGGCTTGAAATTAATTAATTTCAGGCTCATCCTCCGACAGAACCTTAGAGTCTTGATGGTGTTGCCTTATATAAGACTGACGTCTCACGAGAAAGGATGCTGTACTTGGGTTACACAACAAGACCTGGACAGGGACGTACATGGTCCTTGTGGGTTAGACTAATGGAAATACCCACAAAATATTATAATGTCAGTCCAACTTGACAACCTGCATGGCAGTCATTCGATGATCCAGTCAGTCTTACTTCCATGTCCACAGTTCCGTCCACTTAGTTCCATCTGAAGCTGTTCAATATTCAAGTCTTCGTGACACAGTAGGTCAGCGCGTTCGACTGTCAACCGAAACGTTGGTGGTTGGAGTCTACCTGAGGGTAAACTTTTGCGGTAGGAACATTCACGAAGGATAGCAATCACGAGACATGGGGTTGGGTTTCCAGTGTGAAGTTACTTTCACATGGCCAGGGATCAGTCAGAACCCACATGAAAGAAAGAAGTTGTTGGCAAGTTTAAGGTCATTCCAGGGGCTCACTGGAAGCATTCATCAGCTCATGGACACCACGGCCGTGACAGCACTCTATAGGTAACCCAGAGGTGTTGAGAGTACAGAAGTCACATAAATACTTTAGAAACACTCCAGCTGCTCACCAAAAAGCCTCACTCAACACTGGAATCACATCGCAGGTTTTTAGGACGTTCCAGAGTTATTCTGGAAGCCTCATGAAGTAAACTGAAATCCTGTCAAAATCTTCGTCTGTGGAGGTTTCTAGCAGAACTGAGGTTGTATAAGATCTGCTTACCAGAAAACCTCAAGCTAACACTGGAATCACATCACAGGTTAGAGGACACTCTAGACTTATTTTGGAGGCCTTATCAGACAAATGGAAGTCACACCTTAATCTCAAGAGCTTTCCAGCTGTTGTACTAAGAATTGAAGTTGTATGTTATTAAGATCTGCTCACCACAAACCTCACTCAACACTGGAATCACGTCACAGGTTTTGAGGACATTCCAGAGGTATTCTACAACCTTTATCAGACAAATGGAAGTCACACCTTAATTTCAAGAGCTTTCCTGCCTTAACGAACGCAGAGGAGCCACACCATAAGTCTAAAGAGCTTTCCAGTAGTTGTAAGAACTGGAATCGTTTAAGGTCATTGCAGAAGATGACAGGAGCTCCCATCAGCAGAATCAGGAGCCAGCCACAAGCTTCCGCCTTTGGGGTCGCAGACACTGAGGCAGATGACTGACACTCCCTTCACCCCACTGGAATGTTGATCTTACCCTTGATGGCTCAGACTCAGAACTATACCTATATGTGTCTTGCACATTACGTCATTATCCTGTATCGGGACTCTTCTGTCGTCCACGGAAAGCCATAAGCTGACATACGTGTTGATTACACTCTGGTGTATATGTACTGGTTGTCTATATTCTTGGTTCACAGGTCTTACAGTTGTGTTGCTAACGCATTTTGTGTTGTGTAGTTGAAGTCTTCAAGGCAAATACGGTTGCTTAACTAGACGAAGGGAAAGAGAAAGTGACACGCTTTAGAGTGGTAACAATCTCGCTAAATGATTATATGTAAAAGATAAAAGAAGAATATGTAAAAGATATAAAACAGCTCGTAGCAGAGCGTGGTTTCGATCCACGGACCTCTGGGTTATGGGCCCAGCACGCTCCCGCTGCGCCACTCTGCTAATGCTATATAGTAGTAACAGGTAAGGATTTATTGGAAAACACACTTCCCTCTGCTGTAGACACCGAACAAGAATATAGTTCATGTGAGAGGCAAAATGTGAGGTATAGTGCAAGTTGAGTGTAGACTGTGGAAGGAGCAGCTGTTGTGGCCTGGACTGTGTGTGTGTGTGTACGGGAGCAGCCTGACTAACTGTATTAATAGAGTAACTTGTGTGGTGTGTGTGTGTGTGAGTGCAGGGGAAAGGCTAACTGACTGTGCTTATGTAGTGAAGGGTAGTTATGTGGTTGAGTTCAGTGCGTATTAAGTATTCAAAGGGAGGTTAAGATCTTGGCTTGGTCACTTCAGACGTAGGTTAAGACAAGCTTGGTCACTTTGTTATTTGGCTATGGATCCGTTATTTGGTTGTGATTGTCGTGGATGCGTAGGTTAGATAATAAAGAATAAAGTAATGATAAATAGCGCATTACTTTCCTTTGTTCTGCTGCCTTCCTTGTTGGTTGGTAGGATGGAAAGTAATGATAAATATTGCCATTCTCTCCATAGCCTCCTGTCTTCCTTGTGGGGTTGGGCGGATAAAGAATAAGTGATGATAAATAGCACCTTTCTCTCCATAACTTATTGTCTTCCTTGTTGGTTGGTAGGATCAAATCAAGCCTGATATTGTCTGCTGTGTTTACATAGCCAGTGGCTTGATTCAAGCCATCTCTGTGAGAGTTGTGTCCGCTGGATGTGCCAGAAAGGGGTCACAGGCCACCGTACTGGACCACGGGTTTACGCAGATGACCGCGAAACACGTTTGCTTGTCGTAACCTCCTTGGGACATCGGTCCAGTGGACCAACTTGGCACGAAGTTGTGTCGGAAACCCCTCCCCTAACCCCCCTACCCCATTGTTAACGAGTGGTATTTACCCTTTGAGCACAAAGGCACAGCCTTTGTGCACGGCGGTGCAGCCTTTGAACACGACGGTTCAGCCTTTGAGCACGGCAGTACGACCCTTGAGCACGACGGTACGACCCTTGAGCACGACGGTACGACCCTTGAGCACCACGGCACGACCCTTGACCACGACGGTACGACCCTTGAACACCACGGTACGACCCTTGAGCACCACGGTACGATCCCAAGCTTATCGTTGTCTTGCCTCTGACCCATCTTTTCATTGTTAACAAGAAACCATATTGATTAACAAAGACCTTGTGTGTGCAGGGGCTCCTGGGTCGCATGATGTACAGGTTAAAGAACGAAATATTTAACCTTTGAGCTTCTATTACCTGCTTTATAAGGTTTCTAGAGAACAGTAGTGCTCACACGAAAACAAGTCGCCCCCGGGTGGGCTCGAACCACCAACCTTTCGGTTAACAGCCGAACGCGCTAACCTATTGTGCCACGGAGGCATGGTAAAATAAGTGAGCAGTTTAATGGATAGATGGAATTTTTTTCGAATACTTGAATAGCTGGATTATTCCGTCGATCGACGTAGTGTTATTTAAGTGTATACGCCTTGATTGTAAAGATTGTGTTGACATATTTCTTCTTTGTATTGCAAGGTGTGTAAACTGTATAGAAAAACCTGTCAGTAACATATATATATGTGTGTGTGTGTGTGTGTGTGTGTGTATTTGTTCGTTTAATTTGTATTGCGTTAACAAGGTCGGGCCAAAAACAGAGACCCCATTTGTTGACATTCACTCGTGTCACATCTTATCCCTCTCCTTTTCCCCAGTTTTCCCCTTGTTCCTCGCTCCTCTCACTTCAGACTCGTGGATCCTCATAGCCACTGCGTTTCTTCTCTCTACCTATCCCTTTGTCCAAACCAGACAATATCATCGCACCATATTCACCTCTCTCTCAGCCATACTCGACTTACTCCTAACTTCTAATACAGGATCTTTCCTCACACGATCAAGCCTCCAAACCACATATTGTCCACAAGTACTTCGTTCATGTCCAGCTCTTCCACTATCTTCTATTATTTCATATTTTGAGCTCGAGACTCGCACCAATGCATCACCGCTGGGACTACTGTACCGTCATATATATATATATATATATATATATATATATATATATATATATATATATATATATATATATATATATATATATGAGTCCACGGGGAAAATGAAACACTTGTGTTTCATTTTCCCGGTGGACTTGCAGGAATATCTTATCACGTGCAAAATTGTGATCCTTTCCAATATATATATATATATATATATATATATATATATATATATATATATATATATATATATATATATATATATATATATATATATTATCTTTTCCGACAGTGACTTTTCGTTGTTACACTCTTCAGCTCATCTAGGACGTGGATGTGTTGGAATTGAGATGTTTGAGGACAATATGTGGTGTGAGGTGGTTTGATCAAGTAAGTAATGAAAGGGTAAGAGAGATGTGTGGTAATAAAAAGAGTGTGGTTGAGAAAGAGCAGAAGGTGTATTGAAATGGTTTGGTCACATGGAGAGAATGAGTGAGGAAGGATTAACAAAGAGGATATATGTGTCAAAGGTAGAGGGAACGAGAAGTGGGATACCAAACTGGAGGTGGAAGGATGGAGTGAAAAAGATTTTGAGCGACCAGGGCCTGAACATACAAGAGGGTGAAAGGCGTGCAAGGAATAGAGTGAATTGAAACGATGTGGTATACCGGGGTCGACGTGCTGTCAATGGATTAAACCAGGGCATGTGAAGCGTCTGGTGTAAAACATGGAAAGTTTTGTGGGGCTTGGATGAGGAAAGGGAGCTGTGGTTTCGGTGCATTACACATGACAGCTAGAGACTGAGTGTGAACGAATGTGGACTTAGTTGTCTTTTCCTAGCGCTACCTCGCACGCGCGCGGGGGGAGGGGGTGCCATTTCATGGGTGGCGGGGTGGCGACGGAATGGATGAAGTTAGCAAGTATGAATATGTACATATGTATATATTTATATGTCTGTGTATGTATATGTATGTATACGTTGAAATGTATAGGTATGTATGTGTGCGTGTGTGGGCGTTTATGTATATGCATCTGTATGTTGGTGGGTTGGGCCATTCTTTCGTCTGTTTCTGTGCGCTACCTCGCTAACTCAATCAAACCACCTCACACAACATATTGTCCTCTAACATTTCATTTCCAACACATCGACCCTCCTCTGTACAACCCTATCTATAGCCCATGCCTCACAACCAAATAACAATGTTGGAACCACTTTTCCTTCAAACACACATTTTTGCTCCAAGATAATGCTCTTGCCTTCCACACATTCTTCAATGCATCCAGAACCTTCGCCCCGTCCCCCACCCTGTGACTCACTTCCGCTTCCATGGTTCCATCCACTTCTAAATCCACTCCCAGATATCTAAAGCACTTCACTTCCTCCAGTTTTTCTCCATTCAAACTTACTTCCCAATTAACTTGTCCCTCAACCTTACTGAACCTAATGACCTTGCTCTTATTCACATTTGCTCTCAGCTTTCTTCTTTCACACATTTTACCAAACTCAGTCACCAGCTTCTGCAGTTTCTCACTTGAATGAGCCACCAGCGCTGTATCATCAGCGAACAACAACTGACTCACTTCCCAAGCCCTCTCATCCACAACAGACTGCATACTTGCCCCTCTCTCCAAAACTCTTGCTTTCACCTCCCCAACCACCCCATCCATAAACAAATTAAACAACCTAGGAGACATCAAGCATCCCTGCCACAAACCGACATTCACTGAGAACCAATCGCTTTCCTCTCTTCCTACTCGTACACATGCCTTACATCCTTGTTAAAAACTTTTCACTGTTTCATGCAACTTGCCTCCCGCATCATATACTCTTAATGCCTTCCACAAAGTATCTCTTATCAACCCTATAGGTAGTATAGATAGGTAGTATGTTTGAGGAAAGGAACCTGGATGTTTTGGCTCTGAGTGAAACGAAGCTCAAGGGTAAAGGGGAAGAGTGGTTTGGGAATGTCTTGGGAGCAAAGTCAGGGAAATGGAAATGGTGAAGAGCTTGTAGATTTTTGTGCTGAAGAAGGACTGGTGATTGGGAATACCTGGTTTAGAAAGAGATATACATAAGTATACGTATGTAAGTAGGAAAGATGGCCAGAGAGCGTTATTGGGTTGTACTAATTGATAGGAGCGTGAAAGAGAGACTTTTGAATGTTAATGTGCTGAGAGGGGCAACTGGAGGAATGTTTGATCATTATCTTGTGGAGGCAGAGGTAAAGATTTGTAGAGTGCTTCAGAAAAGGAGAGAGGATGTTGGGGTGAAGAGAGTGGTGAGATTCAGTGAGCTTCCAAGCTCATGAGGAAGTACCTGGAGAGATTGAGTGCAGAATGGAAATAGGTGAGAGCAAATGACGTAAGGGGAGTGGGGGAGGAATGGGATATATTTAGGGAAGCAGTGATGGCTTGCGCAAAAGATGCTTATGGTGTGGGAAAGGTGGGAGGTTGGCAGATTAGAAAGGGTAATGAGTGGTGGGATGAAGAAGTAAGATTATTAGTGAAAGAGAAGAGAGAGGTGTTTGGACCATTTTTGCGGAGTAGTAGTGCAAATGACTGGGTGATGTACAAAAGAAAGAGGCAGGTGGTTAAGAGAAAGGTGCAAGAGGTGAAAAAGAGGGCAAAAGAGAGTTGGGGCTAGAGAGTTTCATTGAAATTTAGGGAGAATAAAAAGATGTTTTGGAAGGAGGTAAATAAAGTGCATAAGACAAGAGAACAAATGGGAACATCGGTGAAGGGGGCTAATGGAGAGGTATTAACAAGTATTGGTGAAGTGAGAAGGAGATGGAGTGAGTATTTTGAAGGTTTTTTGAATGTGTTTGATGATAGAGTGGCAGATATAGCGTGTTTTGGTTGAGGTGGTGTGCAAAGTGAGAGGGTCAGGGAGAATGATGTGGTAAACAAGGAAGAGGTAGTGAAAGCTTTGCAGAAGATGAAAGCTGGCAAGGCAGCAGGTTTGGATGGTATTGCAATGAAATTTATTGAAAAAGGAGGTGACTGTGTCGTTGATTGGTTGGCAAGGATATTCAATGTATGTATGGTTCATGTTGAAGTGCCTGAGGATTTGCGGATTGTATGCATAGTGCCATTGTACAAAGGCAGAGGAGATAAAGGCAAGTGTTCAAATTACAGAGGTATAAGTTTGTTTGGTATTCCTGGGGATACTATTTGGGAAGGTATTGATTGAGAGGGTAAAGGCATGCACAGAGCATCAGATTGGGGAAGAGCAGTATGGTTTCAGAAGTGGTAGAGGATGTGTGGATCAGTTGATTGCTTTGAAGAATGTATGTGAGAAATACTTAGAAAAACAAATGGATTTGTATGTAGCATTTATGGATCTGGAGAAGGAATATGATAGAGCTGATAGAGATGCTCTGTGAAAGGTATTAAGAGTACATGGAGTGGGAGGTAAGTTGCTAGAAGCAGTGAAAAGTTTTTATTGAGGATGTAAGGCATGTGTATGATTAGGAAGAGAGGAAAGTGATTGGTCCCCAGAAAAACAGATGGCTTTGTATGTAGCATTTATGGATCTGGAGAAGGAATATAATTATATTTATCAAAATCCTACTACAAATTATATTAGCTCTTGTTTATTGCTCTTTGTATCTTTTTCTCTCTTAGTGTCTTTCATTTGTCAGAAATTATGATAAGGGAAATGAAAATTTCCTATCAGGATGACAAGGGACATGGAAGCAGTTACAAAAAAATAGCTACATTTTTTCTATTTTCATTATATAGTATTACCAGTGAAATGAAGAGGTTACATACACCCATGTGGGTATACCTCTGTATTGGTATACATTCCCTAAAAGTGTCCTGTAGCCACATGACTCCTTGACTGCAGGAAGCTGGTTTATGAAAGGATTGCTGTTTGAGCATTACACTTTAAACACAAAACTACCTCAGCAACTTTGCAAATAGTTGTTACAAATGGTCATGCTTTTTTTTATGTCATTCATAGATGGCTTGACTCTTTCCTCGTCATAATTAAAAGGTAATTGTAATAAAAGACAGGAATAAGTTCTGAGATATAATTATCTTTTTTAGTTATAAATGTCTTAAGACACCCCAGGTTTGATCTTGAACCAGTCTGATGACTGCATAGCTCCTGGTAATTTCCAATGAGTACAGAATGCATCAGACTTCCTACAGTTTGCTTTGGAATGACTAGATTATAAAAATAAGTTAATTAGGTTTAGTCAGGATTACTAAACCCCAGACTGTTTTGAGAAAGTTTGAATACTGTCATACTTCGAGCAAATAAGAGCAAATAAACACAAGTTGGCGAGACAATTGAAATATATTTAAGTAAAGCCAAACCACACCAGTACCTTCCTTTTACATCATACAAAGATGGTACTAAGTGTTTCTTTGCTGACCTCATTTTATCACATAGACAGTGAATATTATTTGTAACATAGATATGCAGATTGTAATACATTGATGACACATTCAAAGTGTTTGGCTGAGGCATTCACAGTATCAAAATGTTCAGTGTTTCCAGTACCTGCAATAAGATTCTGATGCATACCTGCATTTCATAACCTTTTCTGGTTATTATAGGAAGAAAGTCCTATATGTCATCTCTGTTCTGCATATGTTAAATACTGAAAATAAAGTCAGAGGCTGATTTTATAACATAACCCACAATTCATGTTAGAGACTAAATTATAATGAGATCAGATTCAGATTTCACAAAATTCCCATACCCAGTAAAAATTCCTTTGGTAAAAATATTTATACAAAGACCAGATGTTATTTTTGAGGTGTGAAAACAATACTAGACCTCGTTGCCCATCTGTACAATACAGCCAAAGTTAGTCAGTTTCACTGAAATTTTAGTCCAGACTTTATTGCATCACTGCTTGGGAATTGCAACGATAATGTGCTGAAAATTACTATTAATATTATCATTATTATTATCATTATTATTATTATTATTATATGGAATAAGGAATTAGCTTGAGAGATTTTTTAAAAAGCCTCAGCAATAATTTTCTATAATTACTCATAATCACTGCATTAATATGGAGATCAGTATGTTCTGTAGGACTCAGTGTTCATTCAACAATACCTGATAATGTTTGTGGTGTATTTGAAGCACGATAATCCATTGCAAATTACCCTATTTTCTCTTTCCGTAGTACTAAAATCAAGTATTGGAACGATGGTTTTGTCAGTTTAGGAAATATACCCATGCAGTGATATTAACAACTGTATTTTACATCTGAAAAGTTTTCAAGCACAGTGCAGGCTATCCCTGCAGATTCATGGTTCGCAGAGTGATATTTTGCAATGGTGACATTGGAACATTAGTGTAGAAATTTGTAGAGTGATATGGGGTTTGCACAATAGTGACAGATTTAAAGACAGTTCGCATTTTTGTTAATGATCTTTTTCAATCAGTAATGAAGTGTTTCAGTATATTGTTTGGTTTTTCAGTAAAAAGTCTTTTATAATTATATCGGAGCAAAATAACATTAGATTCAAGCCACTTATAATTGCCAAGTTCTCATATTCTTAATGTGCCACACAAGTGAGATCTACCTAATTTGAAAATATTAGAATGAGTAATACAGTGGCCAGATACACCAAAAAACATGATATCACACACTGAAAATATCACATATTGATGAATGTGGGAGATGGTGAGGCAGCAGTTGACACATGCGTTGGTATGGAGGATGGAAGGACAGGGATACAAGTGAAAAGGCCTACAGCATAAGTGGAGGTAATAAGGGTGATAATGGATGCACTTCATGTGTAATTTTGCATGGAAACAGCAGGTTGTGCTTGAGAATTTCATGAAAGCTATTACTATTCCTTTATTCAAAGGAAAAGGTGCTAAGGATGTATGTAGTATTATAGGGGACTAAGTTTGTTAAGTATTGCAGGATTAAGTATTCCAGGAAAAGTGTATGCAAGAATGTTGATTGATAGAGTGATAGAAGTGACTGAATGAGAACACGTGAAGAGCAAGGGGGTTTTAGGAAAGGTAGGGGATGTGTGGATCAAATTGTTATGGTGAATTTGAGTGTGGAAAATAATTTAGCTAGAGGCAAGAAGTTATATGCAGCTTTTCTGGATCTGGAGAAAGCATATGACAGGATCGAGTGGATTGCTTTTTCGGATATGTTAAGAGAATATGGGAAAGAGGAACAACTTTAGGTTGATGTGAAAGCCTTCTATAGAGGAGCAAATGCATGTGTAAGATTGGATGGAGAGTTGAACTAAAGTTTTGGTATACATGTGAGTTTGAGGTAGGGCTGTGTGATGTCCCTGTGGCTTTTTAATATATATATGGATGGAATGATGAGAGAGATGAAAGCAAAACTAGGGAAGGGATTGCAGAAATGGAGTGTGGCGGTGAGGTGTGGCTAGAGGAAAGCCAGTTTGCGGATGATGATGTGTTTGTTGAGAGTGGAGTTGCAGAAGGTTGTAAATGTGTTCTGTGATGTGTGTAAGCATAGTTAATTGAAGGAAAATGCAAGTAAAAGTAAAGTAACGGTGTTTGCAAGGAAACACGAGTGAAAGTATAGGTTTTGCAACACCATTATAGAGTGGAAGAAGAAAGAGTCCTCAACTGTGTTTTTGGATATGAAAAAAAAACTGGAAGAGGTGAGGGAATTTAAATATCTAGGAGTGTCTCAAGTAAGTTTGGTGATATGGAAGAAGAAATAAGGGAAACAACAGTGCTGGGTAGAAGAAAGATTGTGTCCCTTCATAGAATAATGAAGGGTAGAAGTGTAAGTATGGAAGTGAAGAGAGGATTAAGGGACAGCATAGTCCTCCTGAACCTGACCTATGCAGCTTAAACATGGACATGGAATCAGTCACAGAGGTCAAGAATCCAAGGTGTGAAAATGATCTATATCAGATAGGATCATGTTGTATGATTAGATGGAATGATAAAAGAAATATAGGGTTGCATGAGAAATGTGGTATGGCAGGGAAAGCAAAGGGAATGAATAATGGAGTGGTGGAGTGGGTGAAACCTAATACTTTGAGGTGGTTTGGGTATGCGGAAAGAATGAAAGAAGGGGAGTTTACAAGGAGATTGTATGATATTGTAAGATAGTGCAGTTAAAGGGGTGGATGTGAGAGGAAGGCCACCTGTAACATGGGGAAATAGGCAGAAGAATACTGAGGGGAGAGAATTGGTGGAAGAATGCATGGAATAGTGTATGCGAGGGAGGCATGTAAGGACAGGGATAAGTGGAGACTTTTGCCGTGGCCACCCCCTTCATGGGAGTTTCCAGATGGGATAAGTGCTAGAGACATAGGTTGAATAGATAGAAAAAGATAAACTTACTTTGGAATGCTTAACAAACCATTCACTCCAGGTCTTTCCCACTCTATCACCACTTTCCACAATCCCATCAATCTCAGCAAGAATCATTAAGTATCATCTGATTTACCAGTGAAATTGCAATAATTGCTGAATCAGAGAGTCTAATTGATACTAAAGTATAGTAATCTGTTGTGGGTAAAGTCCATACATAAGAATTAAATTGGGAGAATTTTTTGTCTGGAACTTAACCCCCTTATAACATAAGTTTCAGTTACTCATACAGTGACATTCTACTCTCATAACAATTGCTGCGAGTACAACTATTTTGTTCTGCAAGGATCCCCTGTATTCAAGATGTAAAATACTGAACAGCAAAAAAAGTAACAACTGAAAATTTTAGCCATATTCATTGAATAGACAGTTCAGCAATCACTGAATTATCAGATATGCATTACATTACCATACACTTATAAAGATTAAATTCTTATGGAAACAAAAATGTACCTCCAACATAAGTAGGTAGCTGCAGCTGATTGGCCGTTTATCATACTAGCCATTTAGGAGGAGCTTTCAGTCACTACAGAAATCCAAACGTATCCACACATGGCAAAACATGGTATTACAATACATGTTTTATGCGCTTCCACTCCAGAATTGCATGATGTTAGAGACTTAAGATCATAGCCGTATGAAACTCCCTTTAAAAGGCCAAGTTGCAAGTACTCTCCTAATCAGTGCTTTGAAATACTTATTCTCCAAATGGATAGATGGCAGCTTAACTGATCAAAGTAGTTAAATTTAACATTATTGTTTTTTATTCAAATGAAGATACAAAATATAGTAAACCAGGTGAGGATATTCCCTCAAAGGCCCAGTCCTCTGTTCTTAACGCTACCTCGCTATCGCGGGAGATAGCGAATAGTATGAAAAAAAAAAAAAATGTATATTCTCAAATTTTTGCATTTATAGTTTAACTACCTGCAGTGCATTTCAAAAAAAAAAGACTGGTTTGTAATGTTACATTTTATATATCCTATGAATGCTTGATTTGGGTGATTGTAAGCTTTCATCATAGACCTCCTTTAGATCACCATTCATGAACGTTTGATCCCCATTATACTGTATAATTTATCCCTCCTTTATCTGTCTTCTCATACTGCATACTTTACTTGCTATTATTTTTCCTCAACAGCGGTAAAGGTCCCATTGCAAGAGTATGGTATGATAATTTTTTACCATATTTATTTTCACTCTTCTGTCTTTGAACATGATATCCGTTTATGGAAATGATAGTTGTGAGAGCACTTGAAAGTTTGATTGATATATTTTAAGATTATCCGATGCATCAGCATCTAGTTTTATTGTCAGAACACTTGTAAGAAATCTGCTTGAAACAAAAAGAACACTTTCCATGCATTCTCTGTGTTTTAAAATGAAGTAAGAGAGTCAGTGGCTGTTATAATCCCTTATCAATTATATACTAGTTATAGCTATGTCTAATTTACTATCGGAACCATTTAAACCATCTCCATGATTCAGAGCTGGGTGGTGTGTTCATAAATTCGTATAACTTTCTGCAATTTCAATGGGATGATTCACATAAAACCTTCCAAAACTATTCTTTTTGTCCTGATGGTTTTCATATAGTTTAGAGAATGAATAAGGAACTTCGGGTAATACTTTCTTCACATTTCAATTTATAAACTGAGGCACACTTGATGCCTTCTAAGTATAGTGAAGGAAAACGAAGAATCTTTATCTTGATAAGCTGGGTTGCACAGAAGAAAATATTGCTTATAAAAACAACCTTTTCTCTAAGAAAAGGATATTTGTAAATAATTGTGCATATTAAAAAGGCAAATAAATCAAAGCTCTTGAAAACATTGTTATTAAATCAAAGGATGTTAACTTTCACCCATTCAAATGTGTTGAGTTATGGAGACAAAATTTGGCACTGTATATATGCTTTATGATAATGTTAGGGATGAATGTACTTACATTCTATTTATCATTACTGATGCAAAATCAATTGTAAAATTCTTATGCTATATATTGCTTGAGATGGCTGTGACAGTTATTAAAAATCTGAAAAAATCTATTGAGAGAGCTGTTTGAATATATTTCTAAATTAAACAGAGCACACCTGAAGTTAGTATATATCCGTCAATGTATTTTTTTACCTGTCTCTCATGCAACATGTCATCACTGAAAGTAAATATTTCATAATTTATCCCCCATCTCATAAAAACTGCTCTGCATCAGTAAAAATAACTATTGGGAAATAATGCAAAAAACTATAATTAATGAGCTATCTAGAAATAATGCTAAAAACTGTTATTGATAAACTATCTGTTAAAGCATTTATAGTATTTAATGAAGAAATTCTGATTTATAATTTGCATATAAATGCCTCTTCTCTACAACTCTGCAATCTTTCCTCTGAGAAAAGATTCACCACCTTAACCCTGATGTTGTCCCCTTTTTTCTTTTTTGTAGAAATTCAACTTAATAGAGTGCAGAATGTATGAGTAATTTTTTCAATACTTTTTTTTGGGTTTCCTGCATGATCGAGGTAGTGCCAGAGAAAGAAAAAGAATCATTCATTCACATCAGTTTTCTAGTAGACATGTGTAATACACTGAAACCACAGCCCCCTATCCACAGCCAGGCCCCATAGACCTTTCTGTGGTTTTCCCCACCTGCTCCAGATACCCTGGTTCAGTCCATTGACAGAACATCACCCCACTGTATACCACATCATTCTTGTGCATGCCTTTCATCCTTCTGCATGTTTAGGTCCCGAGCACTCAAAATTTATTAACTTTTTTCTTCCATCTCCTATCTAGTTAATCCCTTCTTCTTGTCTCCTCCACTTTGGACACATATATCCTCTTTTTCTACGTCTCCTCACTCATTCTCACCATACATCCAAACCGTTTCAACACACCCTCTTCAACTCTCTCAACTATATTCTTTTAAATTACTACTTTTTTATTTCACCCTATCATTACATACTCATATCCATATTGGTACTGATGGATATTAATTTAGTCATTATCAGTTCGGCATGTTACCCATTAAAATGAGCAATGCAAAAAAGTTTTTATGCAGATGAATTATGTCTGAGAAATAAGGCAGAATATTTATGCCATTTGATTTCCTTGCTTCAGAGACCCACTGAATTAGATTCTTAAAGCAAGCATTGTTAACTGTCGTTCAATTATGGCAATATAGGTGTCATTGTTTTTAGTTATGTTCAGAACTGGCTGCCAATTGTTTTTTAAAGAAAAGGTATGTTGTAAATCTTAAAATTATGAGAATTAAAATGAACCTTTTTTAACTGCTAATTAATATTTGTTTGGAATCTTAAGGCTAAAGTTTCCCTATCAGGTACTCCAAGAAATATTTCGGTCAAGTGATATCTGCAACAGGACTGCCATTTCATTTTTTTTTGAAAAAACAGACTTACAGTTAGGACAAATATTACTATAAATTCCGGTGCTATCCATTTATCTACATCTCTGGTGACAGTTCCCTCTGGTAACTCCCTCAAGGGTGTGGCCATGGCAAAAGAGCCAACACAAATTAGAGGTCTTTATTAAGACTCAACTGTTTATTCGTTTAGAACCCTGGCCTAGATGGTTATGTGCTATGGGATCTCAATAAAAGGTAAAGGTTGTGTTGTAATCTGCGTCAACACACATACATTACTGATCTCTGTTTTCCTGGATCTTAAACACCCACACTAAATGAACCAATTTACTTATAAGCTAAAAAGCCTGTGTGCTTAAGCCCTTGTGATTTGCCTGTGAGTATCCACATACAAGTAAGTGAAATGGTGCCTGGCTAAGACTTCACTTCAGGACTCTGATATGCAAGGGTAGTTCTTGTAACTGCTAAGCCTGACATCAGTGAAGAGAATATAAGCAAAATTGATAAATTCATCAATCTACGTGTTTACTCGAGAATGACAGACAAGAGGCTTGATTGGCCCACAACTGGGTTGTCTAGTAAAAATTAGTTTAACTTTGCAAGAAAATATTATTCTTCTCAGTAGTTTTTTAAGCTATCACACTCTCCGCTGCTGCACATTAGCCTTCTACTGTCCCCATTACCACTGTCATTTATACAGTTTATTTATGGTATTTTTCTCAGAGTATACCTGAATTTTTAAAATATCTGTCGAAACGACTTTTGAAGGTATTTATAGTCTTAGCATTCTCTACGTATGATGGTAACTATAAGAATAGAAGCTTTTTTCCATGTCCATACTACACACTTGGGTATCAGGAGTATAAGTGATGTGGTTAATGAGCCAGCACTTAAGTGGATGTCAAATTGCACTCCTCTGACCCAGGTAGATGTTTTTTCTTTCTGCATCACCAACATGTGGGCCACTGGCATTATCTCCACAAATGTACAATCTCTCCTTGTCATACATAACACTTGACAACACTCAACTCACACATTCTTCATAACCTTAGTTTTTCCTGTGGTGAGCACTACTGTGTTAGCCCTGCCTTTTGGCAAGATGGTAGGAGCAGTAGATAGAAGTAGTAGGTAGGAACATTTAAGGCTGGAGCATTAGGTAATAGTTGATAGGAACATTAGATAGAAGTAGTCAGCAGGAACATCAGGTAGGAGCTTTGGCAAACACTGCACTAGAGTTGCCCTCTGCCAGTAGCCTATAAGGGTGGGGCACTAAAGGCTAAGAAGTGGCACTGGAGTTCACTTGATATGGTGACTCTATTGCCATAGCCACCCCTTTGAAGGAGTTCCAACTGGAACAGGTGTCAGAGATACAGATAGATGGGTACAGTCTGTAAATCCTTATACTCATGATGATATAACAGTTCAAAACATTTCTACAACTTCAGTTACAGTAATTCACTGCTGTATGCTCTCTTCATACAGAAGAGGAGCTATATATTGTATTATAAGTATTTACTCATTACTTAGCCAATCATATATCCTCATTCAAACTTTCCTAGAAATAATACTGTGTTCTGAAACAATAGTTTATGTTTCATATCTTTGTATAGATTTTTCTTGGCTATGTTACAAAATAAGATAAAGACGTCATTAAGTACAGTTTGGAAGGTTTAATAGTTCCCAAATATCTCTTCAACATAGCTAGTGTCTGTAGGATTTTGACAGAAATTCAATTTATAATTTTTTTTTCAAGGCTGCTTGATATGTTTATGGTTACTGAACTATTGGGGTTGTTATTTGGCTCTGCCTGCAAGGTTACACCACGAGTGAAAAGTTGCCTTTGATGGGGCTGTTTCATTGGGAGTACAATCTCATCAAAGAACTTCTTGCTTCAAGTGAGTCTACACTTCCCTGCTATTGGAAGTATTGCAGCTTTGCATTGCAAAAAAACCTTTGGAATGTTTCTAAGTAACACCAGGACTCTTTCGTATAAATTTGTCTAGGGTTAAGTATAAGTAAATAAATGAACAGATGATTGAGTTTTTGGGTTTGCTAACCAGTCATTTACACTTGCAGTATGCTGGAAAGTGTAATTTCACCTCCTTTAGGTAATCTTGTTATTCCATGGTGTATACTGTAGTATATCAATTTGGTATATTATCAACAACTTGTTTCAGCTTAACATTTAGCCCCAGTTCATAATACTTTTCTGTCATAACTTGTCCTAACATTTACCATTTTTCACTGGAAACTGTATTACTACTTTTTCCCCAAATACAGTTTTGATTTTCATTAGATTTGATCAGAAGAATTACAGAGAAAACACAATGCACTTATCTCGAAGTAATACATGAAAAGCAGTAAAAGTGTATTGACAACTAATTCTCTGTAAATCAGTTTTTAGCGGGGTTAACAAGCAGCAACAGTCAGATGTTCTTCACAGATACTACTGCACTGCTAAACATATATTTAACAGAGTACAATTCCTGCAAATATGGTACAACTGACAGAACTAGATTAGTGTTACACTCAGAGTATAAGGTGAAAATAAGATACCTAAGGGGCAAGCATATAGCCCATGGAAGCACAACCGTGGGGGAAATAAAATGCCCCCTAATATGATGAAATTTTTTCAATCTCTTTCTTGCTTTGTACCACAAATGTAGTCCCACTTTGTGGTATGTTGGATATTTCCAGAAGATTTTCTAAATATTCCTTTAACCCCCCTCTTCCTTTTTTTTTTTTCTTGGCTCTTCCTTTTGTTTGTACCCTCTTGATTCCCTTGCCCAGTTAGTCAATAATCACTTTAACATTTCTGAAAAGGACAGCATACAAAAAAGTGCTATTGGGGGAAAGTAAGCAGATCTTTAGCCACATGGTACAGTACTTTAGACAGAAGGACAGCGAATGAATTTTGATAATCCTTCAAACCAGTGAAACTAAAAATTCTTCAGTTGTGTGACAGCAAAACCATTTGCTAACAAAGCTCTGAAAATGTTAGAGCCTAGGCAGTGTATTTGCCTTATTAGATGATCAAAGATTTAGGGATCATCAATAAAAAATCTTTAATATTTTCTAAATGTAGAGAAACAGCTTATGAAATATAATGGTAAACATACTGCTTTCTGACTGACAATACTGAAAGAAAACCTATTTTTTTAACAGCAAGAATGAGATACCAGCTCTCCTCTCCTTTCAGAAATATTCTCAAACTAACAGTGATGACACTTTAGTCTACCAGCTGCTAATTCTCATTTGCAAACAGTAAAGATCAATTAACTGTAACCATATAGGCTCACCAACTCTGCTCTTCCACTGACTGTGATAATCCTCTGTCTTAATTATGATACTAACCCATCCACCATATCCTTTGAAAAACTATTGTAAAAGCTGCTCTTGTTTAACAAAGATGGGCGCATATTTATCATCCCACTGACAATACCGCCAGACATAATATTTACTGTTTGAGTGAAATAATTGGTAGAGATATAGTAAACTCTACACCTCTGTCGACAGAAATGCAGATCATTGCATTCCCTGAAGATTTCACTGTCACTCACAGTACATATAGGGTTTAAACATCCAATGCCTGTCTTGCTACAAGCAAAATGAAATGGGGAGAAACTATAAAATTTTTACAGACTACTCCATTCGTAGCGTAAAAAAGGGACATGGATGAGAGGGTGTCTTGCTGTAAAAATTTTCTTTTCCATTTCTGAAAGCACACCGAGGATTATTTTACAAGATGAGGCCTGAGACATTTGAGTGAACAACCAGGTTCACATACTATCCTAAATCTCCTTAGCTGTAACCACCTGTGTTAATGAGAACAAGTTACACTGGTTAATTCATATAAAACAGGTTAATCCCCATCACAGAAATTTCCTTATAATGAATAATATATGTATTTTAGAAAACTGTCTTTTTCTTACTGGTTAGAAGTGGAAAACTCTATAAATCTATTGCCTTCTCATACACTGTACACACACTTTTCAACATTATTTCACACAAACATTTAAATGATCAGGCTTTGTTCATATATTCTCACTGATCAAGCAGATGATCACCATTTTCTATACATTGCGGATAGATGGGGAGAGATCAGCAAAGTAAGCATGTGCCATGGCATCTTCTGCACTCATTCGTACTGCAGGATTGCAGATGAGTAGTCGCTGAAAAAGAGTTTTCTTTCTGAGACTGATGTTGCATAAGTAGAGCATTGTATGACATACAGCAAAATTCTTAAGACTGTAAAAGTGAGGAAAAAACGAGAAATATGTGAGGGAAGAAGCCTATTTTGACACCAAAGTGGATGCTTTCTGTTTCAAGGAAGCATTCTCAGAAATTTCCTGAGTGTACATAAATGAGGCTCATAGAGAAATCTCTATATTATCACATACTTTACTTCCACTTACATTGAGAGGGTGTAGTGCATTGATTTTGTGAAAATTAAATCTACCAAATAATGGTCCTTCACCCTGCTCGCTGGCAAAGGACAGGGATGACCAAGTTTGTAGAATAGGCTGCAGCAACAGAGACAAAATGAGGGCACTTCTTTTAAAGAGCACCGGGTTGGTTTGATGATGGTGTGGTAAATGGGTGAGAATGTATCTGGTGTGCTTTTCAGATATCATTTGGGTGGTATGTGGTCGCATGGTGTCCAATCCTTGGTTGATCTTAGTATCTCTTGAACAGATGCAGTAACAGATTTTCATTAATATCTATTTATACTGTATCTAGCATGCTAGAGTGGCATCTTTCAGAGCAATAAAATCTTTGTTAATCTAAACAGAACCATGCCTAATCTCTGCCTGACTGTATCAGTAACTGTATACGCACATGTTCCTGCCAAAATAAGGAGGCCCTTTGGCACAGATTCAGTTTATAACATGCTTCAAAAAATAAATTTCTAAAAAATTTATTCAACTTTCAAGGATTGCATTATAAAGTAGCCTGTTCGTAACACCCATCACGTTATCAATTATATGCTTATTCAACTTTCAAGGATTGCATTATAAAATAGCCTGTTCATAACACCCATCATGTTATCAATTAGATGAATAAGCTCACATGTAATAAACTGTGACAGTATCTAGTGATCTTAGCTTACCTGTAGTAAATCTCTCTCCTTAATGCTGAGCTTAGCTCGCCTATAGTAAATTTCTCCTCTTAAATGCTGAGCATAGCTCGCCTCTAATATACATCTTCCCTTACTGCTGAGCTTTTTCACCTATAATAATTTTCACGTGCAATAAGCCTCTACCCTTACAGTAAAGCTAAGCTCACCTGTAATAAATCTCTCCCCTTACTGCTGAGCTTAGGACAAACTTGTGCCAAGGTCATAGTGGGTTGATATAGAGGAAATGATTTGTAGTCAGGCAGTGAGGTCATCCCGGGCCATGTTTCTTCTGTGGGGGTCCCCAACAGTTTGAATATGCGCTTCACTTGGTCATCTACATCACTTCCTGGGAAGAGTGGCCGTCCAGCATTTGCCAGTTCTGTGATTATTGAAATATGCTGCTGAGAAATTGATACAATACTATACCTTCCAGCAATTATATATTTATTTATCAGACTTTGACGCTGTCTTCCGCATTAGCGAGGTAGTGCATGGAAACAGACGAAAGAAAGCAATATGGTAATATATACAGCCAGAGGTCCAGTAAATATACATAACCAGTACATTTTAGATACTTTCTGAACTCACAGACCATACAACACCTACCAGCAAATATACATCCAGCAGACCACATATCAATTGATGTGTTATAAAGCTTGGCCCCAAACAAAACATCTGGGGGTCGGTACCACAGAGTAACCACTTCTGCTGAGTAGCATCTTACGGGAATTCCAAATGCTCGCGCCAGGCCAAAATCAGCTAATTTCAACTCACCATTCTACAATGAAAGGAAATTGTACTTACAAGCTGTTGCAAACACAGAAGCAATACATTCCTTGTCATATTGGAAATAAGTAAAATGAAAAGCAGATTAAGCTTGAATATATTTGTTTTCATACCTGCTTTCCTCTACTGCCTTAGTTATATAGCATCAGAAACAGATGACAGAGCCTTCCAGGAAAAATTCTTATTATGACGATTGAGAATTAGGGTACAAACTTCTATAACAACATGCTACCCTTTGCAGTTGTGAGAGATTTTAAAAATAATGCAGCTGGAGGTAAAAAAAAAGAGAATGAGGAAAGGGCAGAAACATACCCCTGGCTTTTGGTAATATACAAACAATATATAGAAAAGGTCAACCAAATAAGCTCATGGCACACATTAATGATGTGAATCCCAATCACAAACATACCTTGAAACTCTGTAGAGGGCTGACATATTTTACGTGTCTAAAAAGAAATTTATAGATAGAAGGAGATTTTCTACACAGCTAACATGGGACAGCTTTTTCAAAAGGCTTCTAAAAACTTCTCATCCACCTCCAACTAAACTACTGAATCACGAGAAGTGACAGATAAATGTAGTGTTCCTCCCTATCAGTGACTCGCACTGCCCCCATCCCACTCCACCACCACCTCAAGCCCTCATCACCACATTTTCTGGCAAGTTTTCATTAAATATTGCTTAAAGTAGAAAATAAGATTGTGTGGCAAGTTGTTCTTAGTACAAATTTTTGCATGAATAGGGGTTAGGTATGGGAAATTAGTGCTTCATAGTATATGGTGTGTTTTCATTGCTTGTTTAATGACTCTTTGTATTGCAACAGCTTTTCCAGGAACATCAGCACTAAGCAGGGGATCCCTGCATGATATAAAGAAAACATATCTGTGTTGGTGCAAATTATTATACACATTTTTATACACATTATTATACACATTATACACAAATTATTATACACATTATTGTACACATTATACACAAATTATTATACACATTTTTTCATGAATAGGGGTTAGGTATGGGAAATTAGTGCTTCGTAGTATATGGTGTGTTTTCACTGCTTGTTTAATGACTCTTTGTATTGCAACAGCTTTTCCAGGGACATCAGCACTAAGCAGGGGATCCCTGCATGATATAAAGAAAACATATCTGTGTTGGTGCAAATTATTATACACATTTGTGGGCTTATTTTGATATAAGAAATAATGGCACTGCATGCTGAGAAAACATTATATTATAAGGTATACTGTACCATACTGACCATAAACTTATTGAAGGCTTTTATTTGAATGCCTACGGATGGTGCCTGCATTTTAAATGTCTTAACTGTTATGAATACAGCCATCTCCATATGGGTTTATTGCCTTTGAATATTTTGATAACTTTGGTTCAGTTTCCACTGGTAAAAATTTGAGATAATTTCATTGTTTATAGCCATTTCTGTCTGACTGAAGTAAAACTGTCACATTAATTCCATTTGTATGACGATATATCACATGGTAGGGTACTCCCTAGAATACAACTGCAGTACATTGACTTTTGGAAAACTATTGTTGTTAGTACGAATGATAAACTGTAATGTTGTTAGCACAAATGATAACATAGAGAATATGATTCTTCGTTTAGAAATGAAAAATAAACAGAAAAATCATTTCTTACTTACCATGGCTAAGTTGTGTTTGCCGCCTTATTACCTTTGACTATAAAAACTTTGTTTTAGATCTATCTAAAGATACAGCCTTGTTTTGTATAAATTGTTGATTGTGATTTCAGAATTAGAAAGTAAAGAAAAAATGCAGAGTTTGAAATGTACTACATAAAAGAGCAGAAGAGTTGATGGAGCTCAATGGAAGAAATACATGTCATGTAATGATCAACAACATAACAGTGGTGCTTTACAAGGGCCAATATGAAAAGAGAATGTGAGTGAGGAAAATGTCAGATTTCTAGGTATCTTAAATGTTTCACTGAGATACAGAAGGCTGATGATGAAAAAGCTCAAAGTGTATGTAAGAAAGGAAACTTGAATACTATCACGCTATATGTCCACCAATTAAGTATGCCTAGATTAATAAACCCCGAGAGAAAACACAAACATTTAACTGGTAAAGCTGAAGGAACAAAACCTGTGAAATATCATGAAAGATTGAAAGAACTTGAAATATTGAGTGTTGAAAGAAGAGGAGAGAGACGTGATAATATCTGCATGAAAGTAGACTAGAAAATTTTTAGAAAACATTAAAGGATTAGAATCACAGTTTGGAAGAAAATGAGTAATTAAATCTATAAAACTTTCTGGAATATATCTAGAAAGCTTCAAACAAAAATATTAAAGCGCCCAGCAAAAAAACAAAAATGCCCCTCATAGTTTGTCCCAGTGACATTAGGTATGCATGGAGTGAATACTTCAACCTTTAAAAGAAGACTAGTTATGCAATGTGTGTGACAGAAGAAAAAAAAGATTGTGAAAAAAGCAGGATGCATAGTGACAGCTACACAATGGCTCTGCCTAATTGCAATATTTTGTCAAAGGTACTCATAGTTATGTATTCTTTTCACACAATCATTTTCAGGGTTGTATAAATCTCACATTCTTAATTTCAGAAACTGCACTTATCAAAAATTGGGCAGCAGAGAGTTAAGGAACATATCAGGGTCACTGGATGCACATTAAATGGATAGAATTTAGATTTATAAAATTTCACATCCAATAGGACTTCTCAGAGACTAACATGCACTTACAATTCAAGGGTAGGGTGGGGTAGGATAGATTCATGTCTCCTAATATACATGACCATACCTTATTTATGAGTAGATTCTGAGGTTTGAGGTCACGATGAAGTACATTTCTGCTATGACAAAACTCCAGTCCTCGTAGGAGTTGAAACCTGAAGTAACCAGATTCAAGTTAAAAACTGCCTTTTCGTGTAATTTGTTCTGTTCTGGAGAAAGTGAAAGCAGAAATCCATACTTCACCATCACTGTAACCCTTTATACCAGTTTTTGTATTAGCTGCAAACACAACTGCCATTATTAGAAGGCTTTTTAGAAAGGTAGCTTTTTGAATTGCTAACAGAGCAAAAAAAGAAAAAATGTATGGTGGAGCTATAATTAAACACTTTGAAGAGCTTTGGAATGTAAGAAATGTAGGGGAAACAATCCTGGGTATATCAGGTCTAGGAGAGACAAACTACAAAGCATGACCATGTTTGAGGGAGACTGTATTCCTAGATGTACTGAAGACAAGAAGGAAAGTGCAGTATACAATAGAATGGCTGGAATGGACCGAGCACCATAATTAGTGCTGACCAAGTGTGTATGATTATGCATTATTACCAACTTGAGTATATGGGAGGGTGTTTTATCATCAAAGGACCCTATCTCTCAATCATTCTATAGATTTTCATTTTGTTTTGATTCACTAATTTTTCATTTAGCTTTTTCTGCTTACAAAATACTCTTGTTATAGTAGAGGTATTTATTTACATTTCTTCTAACTTGTTCAGTTTCCCTTATGCCCTTCAGCTGATTGTTTCCTTCCCTCTTAAAGAACTGAAGGTCCTAAATGCCCTCCATATCATCTCTCATCCTTTCCTTTTGTCCATGGACAAAGCTGTTTCAAGTAAAAATTTTTAAGCCATAATTTACATATCTCTAGGAAATATACATAACTTTTTAAGCAAAGTTCATCAAATTGGTGCTGCATACCCTAAGTTTGGGTCAGTTACAGATAATGCTCATTAACTGATCTAGCGGACAGTAAATGGCACTGTGATGAAAGGTGGTAGTGAATATGTAGGGGTTAAGTGGGAGAAAGCAGTGATCAGTTAATCAAGCAGGAGAGGTACCTCAAATTGTCTATTTGGTTATATCATACTTAAGGACCACCCCATCGGAATTGATTTTTTTTTTTTCTTTCAAAGGAAGGAACAGAGAAGGGGGCCGGGTGAGGATGTTTCCCCGGAGGCCCAGTCCTCTGTTCTTGGCGCTACCTCGCTGAGGCGGGAAATGGTGAATAGTATGAAAGAAAAGAAAGATCTCTGTCTGTATTATTTAAAGCAATCTTGACAGTCATATGTAACTTATTTCTTCAACATTACTCCTCATGTGGTTTTTCCATATGTAACTTATTTCTTCAACATTACTCCTCATGTGGTTTTCTGGTAACAGAATGGGGTACTGTAAAGTCACTATAACAGGAAGATATCTATGATTTCATATCAATAAAACCAGAGCCATAGCTTGGGCTCATTCCACTGTCATTGTTAATGCTGCATTTCAGGTGGATGAATTTCATCAGTCATGTATCAGACTGGAACCTAAATTTCTATTCAAGTTATCTCACTTTGGAATATTTCTCATTCCTCATAGTCTTATCATCAAACACAACCAAGTACCATTCTGGATACCATTAGAGCTGTGTACTTTGTATAGATGAAGATCCTGGGGATTGGACATATGGAGAAAATACAGGAAGAATGGTTGACAAAGAGGATACATATGTTAGAAGTGGAGGGAACAAGGAGAACGGGGAAACCAAATTAGAGATGGAAGGATTGAGAGAATAGGATTTGGAGCAATCAGGGCCTGAACATGCAGGATGGCTCCTGCCATCCACATATGTTGGATGGACCCACAGGTTGTAAAGTCTTGTGATGTGTGTGTGTTCCCTGTGGAGTTAGAGCAAGTTAACAGGAGTAAGAGTTTGGTTTGTTGTGTTGAAGGGGTATCTTAAGCATAAGGGATCTTGGGGTATGTTGAAACTATGTTTGTAAATGTTGGAATGATGAGTGACAGAAAAGAGTGGCATGCATGTCTGAGGAGTGCTGTTTCAGATGGATGTATGTCTGGTGAGGTTGCACTTAGAACTAGGTTGGGAAGTAGTTGCTCAATGCTTGTTTGGTAAATTTTGCGTTGCTGTTTTGTCATTATTATATTTGTATGGGTTGTGGGATCTGTGAGTTTAAAATCTTCATATCTTAGAAATGTTATATGCATTCCATATTTGTAGCTCCCCTATAAATTAATCAAAGCAACTCAGAACACAGAGCTGAAGACCACATACACCATGTGATCAGTGAAATCTGGAAAAAGACTAAGCTAATAGTACAAGTTCATGCGTGTATGTTATTGGAAGGTCCTAGTGATGCTCTTAAATGATGCAAAAAAGGGAAACATTTTCTGGTAGCCTTAAGGAAATGCAAACATTACAGATGCGTGATATGAATGTTTATTCCGACATCAAATGCTTGCATCAAAAGGGTTAAAAGCATTTTTTCATAAGTAGACCAGTTAAGCGGGAAGTGATTTTCTTGCTTCTAAAAAAGTTCTTTTGGCTTTCTTCTGCTATTTTCAATTATATGTGCTTCATGTTGACAATGAAATGCAGTATAAGATATTTGTTCAGTGTAAATTAATTTTCTGTTTTACAGGTTTTTGATCTCTCTGAATGTATGCTTTTTTCTTTAACGACAGATGGTTCTTTATCACAGTTTTCCACCGCTGTGTATTAGTTCTAGAAAATCATTATTGTTATGAATTGGTACATATGTTCCCTATTGTTTTCTAAATGCCTTACTGAACATTTTTCTAGCTCTATGTTCATAATTTTCACTTACAGCACCATCCTTGCTTCTGACAAAAGTCATCAAAATTTGGATGTCTAGACTTTTTTATTTTTTCATGACTATCGTAATGATCAACATTTGAATTAAAATAAATGGAAGCTATATGAAACCTAAATTTGTTAGTCACCTGTATCAAAGCTTTCATGTATGGCGAGATCTTTATTTAGCAGTCAACCTCCATCTTAAACTTTCTGCAGGCTCTGCATGCCCTCGCCATTGTCACTGCTCCCAAACACCAACAAAGCATTAAAAGTGGGTCACCAACACATCAGTTAAGCTACGATGAGTGGTGAGTTCTGCCCATAGTGGGAGTGTGAGACCATCCCTCTTAAGCCTGGCTTTGCTTTCTTTTGAACTGGATGCTTCCACTCCTGAACCAGGCTTGATGCTTTGGCTCCAGGCACTCGCACAGGTAAGTGATGATGAGCTTGCCAGTGCTTAGGAGTTGGTGTAGGAAATCTTAAAAGAATCTTACTATGCACCACAACTAGTTTACATCCCCCTGGTGAACCCTCAGTTCATTCCTCCCTCCAGACCCAATAATGCAAAGTGGCACAGTCACTAGATCTAGCGATGAGATGCATGTGGATATCAAGAAACTCTATGCATATAGAAAGGTTGTCAATGCTGTAGGTAAGTTTCGAGAGAAATTGCATTTGGACATTATCAAACTAGTTTATACAAAGTTCATGCCCAAAGCTACTGGAAAGGGATTTTCCCAGTTTCTTTACTGGTGTGTCGAAGTCTCCCATTATAAATGAATAGTGTTCATTACAGTCATCTGCTAAATGGTTGTGAAGGCTTTTCATCTATCTCAGGTGTCTTTGCAAGGGGCCTGCAAATTAATCATACTATTTCTTATGAAACTTGTTAGTCTTTACAAAATCGGAGTGTATATTCCCAGCAGCTGCTGCATTTTTCCATAGTTAATTAATATTAACTATGACTAAGAATATGGCACAAGCTCCTATTTTGTTTCCCCTGTCTCTGTCAAACAGAATACACTTTGGAATAGTATATTTTACTAGGAAATTTATATATCTAATGCCTAACCAAGATCAAGAAAGAAGACCTGGATAGGAATGGATAGAGGAGATGGTGAACAGCACAGAAAGGAGTTTTGTACTGAAGTACAATGATTTTAAAGTCATGTGGGATTTGTCACAAAGGAAGATTATACCTAAGATAAGAAATAAGAGAAAAGCCTTGTTCAGAGGAAAAGAGCTGCTACTACATTGATATAAAAAAATACAATACCATACTCACAGAAAAGATTTGACGATATCTGGATCTATTTCACCGTTGAGACTATCAAAATATTTCTTGAGATCCTGATCACAGTGTTCAAACACTAGTGTGAGTTTCTTATCTGAGTGGAGCACATCATGCAGTCTGACAATGTTCTTATGTTTGAGCTCTTTTAATAAACAGATCTCACGTAGAGCAGATGATGGCACACCCTGAATTATGACAGACAAAAGTTATAAACATATCTTCTGTACAGTGCGATATTAATCCTTCAATACTTACTGTAAGTACAGCAGGTGCTACTATACCGTACAATAAGAAAAACTAAGTACAGCAGGTGCTACTATACCCTACAATACTGTATTTACAGAAGCTACTGACATACCCAGCAGTACTGTAAGTACAGCAGGTGCTACTACACCCTGCAATACTGTATTTATAGAAGCTACTGACATACCCAGCAGTACTTTATGTACAGCAGGTGCTGCCACACCCAGAAGTACTGTATGTACAGCAAATGCTGTCTCATTCTACTCTGCAGGATGATTTAAATCTCAGAACTGATACAAAAAGTACATTTCGCTCATATGACATCCAAACCAAACTGTATACTGTTCTACATATTTCAATCTTTGACATAATTATTGTCACTGAGGTGTTAAAGAAAATTTTCTTAATATCAATTTGAGTGTGTTAAAAGATATATAGATTAAATGATTTTTAGTACAGGGCTGATTTGAATGAGGAAAAAGCCTTCCATGCCTGTGTTTTACAAATCAATTATATAAAACCCATGTAGACACAGGAGAAAATATCTTCCCTGGTTTGTAATCATGTTTACATCTGAAAGTTGTTGCAAAATTACACTCACTAGGCAACAATGTATTCTACTTAAGAAAAAATAAAGGGGGGGGGGGCCTATTAGTAAAAGTGCAAAACAAAACATCTATATTTCCTGTTTCTTCAGTCAGCCAATTCTTCTTGTGTGATTCACCTTCCATGGGCATCCATCATGTAGTACCCAGAAGAAATTTATACAAATTGACTTGTGGTCCCTCCAACTTCCTAAGTACTGTGGAAGCCCCATAAAAGTAGATTTTGGTGCAGAAAAGTAAGCATATTGCATGCAACTCTAAGACCTCGTTTATGTGGTTCTTGCAGCTTAAAGGCTGCACGTCATGAGGGAGCAGGGTATGGTACACTCTAGGGCAGGTAAATCCTGTATTACAATGTACTCTTCTCAGTCTATTGACAACAATACAGCCTTATAGATGTAATCCACCCTAAGAATAAGGACTACAAATCCATCAGACTTTCCAGAATCTGTGCACAAAGATCTTTGGCTCCTGACTATCCCAAAATTTGAATTGCTTATTTTTACTCATATTTTGACTTAAAAAATGTCTGCTATGGACGAGTGTGATAGTCTATGCTCTTTCCCCTTTAAAGCCATCCTTTAAATTCTTTATTGGTCAGACTTACTTCATCATCATCATCTAGACGAACCCGCTTCAGAGCTACAATCTCCTGTGTTTCCCTATTCTTCGCTTTGAACACAGTACCATAAGTACCTGAAAATTAAAGAACACAAGTGATTAATGCATTAGTGTAAGAAATATCATGTAATTTTGTATTCAGAGTAAGTCAACGGTGACCCAACAACAGTAGTCTTTAGACAACATAGCTATCACAACACATTAATTAATACTTGGATGTACCTTTCTCCTTTTCACCTCTTTCCTAATTTGCACTATCACATATCAGCAAATGATCAATGGAAGAACTGTGTGTTCTATTTGGCATTTTTAAAATGGACTCCGAGAAAGAGATACCTTCCTTTATAAAGTTAGCAATTTCTGATGGCAATTCTGACATCCAGAATGAAGATAAAAGTAACAATTATTAGAGGCAAAATATATAGCAAACTAGAGCACTGGTATGACTGCATGTAGAACATGAGAACAGGATACAGACAGGTGATCATTCCAAAAAGAATTTAAGGATGACTCCTATCAGGTGGTAGAATATATAATATGTTCAATACACACCAGATTACATTAGCTTGGATGTTCACAAGAAGAAATATTAGGGTTGTTTCTAGGAGCAGTAATATCTCAAATTATCTTAGTAACTTTTTTTCAAAGCTAGTAATGTTGAAAAATGAATTATATAAAAAATGTGATTTAAAGGCCACCCCCTGTCAACTTAGGAATACTGATGTTATATCATTTGAAAATATACATGTGAAAGAGTATGTTAAAACTGTGGAAGGTACTCTATGAATATGTTGAAAAAGATTTGCATAGCATGAGGACATTAGAAATTAACTTGAGGTTAATATAAGCATCCCTCCTGTTTGTTTACTATGTGCTACATTTAGGTGATTGTTATGAATGCATTACTTACACACTCATCTGTTTATTTCGAGTGTTTTCCCCACAGTTTCCCTTTACTTCAAAGCCCGACCTACTTTATGAGACTGTACGATTGATGGAGTTGTCAATGGTACACCTAAATTCCCATGTTCTTTATCAACTATACACACTGATGTAAGGGATCCTTTGTTATCAATTTTATCAAATGTCTGTCATCAGTAAAACGCACGTCCTGTCTCCTGAAATTTAACGAGAATTATTCTATATCTCAAGCTAGTCTTGATACACACTTAAACTGGTAAGTTACCTAAAGAAATGATTCCCATCAATAAGTCAAGTGTTTAAATGAGTCTTTACACATATGCCAAAACGTCGGCGGCCATTTCACCGTAGCAGTAAGACTGCTAGATGAGATCGACCCAGAATGCAACCCATACGTTAGAAGGAACTGTGCTTCACTAGAGACGAGACTGTGCATTTATTATACATCAGAATAAATATATGAGGTCCTCGTTTTCCGAGAGTAATGCGTTCAGCACAGTGATACGACCCTTGAACAGTGGGTGGCCCTTAGCGATCACGTATAAGGTCAGGCCATCCTACTAAAGGGTCGTCCAGCCTTAAATGTGGAGGCAAAGCATCCAGGGTACGAGTTTGGAGTAAACTGGGACCGAAGTTGGGGCTTCCAATGGCTAGCCTTCACCTCCACACTGGTGGAGGTTTCATTAAGAATGATATCCAAGTGTAAAATGACAAGGGAAAGTCGTACCTTCACCAATCTTTTCGAGCTTCTCATACTTCTGCATGTCAACGGCGGTTGGTTGGGGGCGACTTCCGTCTGTTTGTTTACCTCATCAGCTGTCAAGTGGAGCCCCCGCGGGCCTACATCTTTCGTCATCCAAGTCCTACATGGACATCTTTTCTATTTTAATTTCTGCCTCTTTATATGTATGATATTACATTTCAATTAAGTTTTCGTCTTATGTTTAAATTCAAATTAACGTTTCGTTGTATGATTTAGCTGGTAAGAACTACGTTTTGATGGAGTTGTTTGAACGCCTTTGGGTGTTATAAAAAAAAACGTGAAATGGTTAGAGACGAAACGGATGTAATCATCGAATTCATTTTAAACGTCTTAACAATGCTACTGTAATATGCACACCTGTTTGTACCTTACAACAGGTAATCTCATGGTATTATTATTTTGCAGAGTTTGATGCCTGTACCTGATTACTAACAAAATTATTTATTACGTTATCTCAGAAATGTCTTATTTGGTTAGACTATTAGAACAAGGAAGATGCGTATGGTACACATTTGTCTTTGATTAATAAATGGATAAACGTAAGATGATCTTGGAGGGTCTGATCATATGTATCTGATTACTTCCAAAGACCAGAAAACATTTAATAACATGAGGTGCTACTTGTTTAGGAGAGTTGATCAGTATGATGTGAATTCTATGACGTTGGTCGACATCAGGTGAAGTTAGCATAAAATTGTATGCGGAGGTAGGTCAGTATATCGATGAGAATGATTTGAATATTGTATGAATATCAGATCGAGAAAAGATTCTTCCTTTTGTAAAGGAAAAAATAAAACATTCGTAGGCACTTAATAGATATGTGCAGCTGAATATTTGAAGGAGTTAAATTTTGAATTAAGTGAAAGCGGTGGTTTGCCGTCAATTCTCGCCGCCATTGTTGTTAGTTACCCAAAACGTAAACAAATAGTGATTCCTATGAGGTCTGTAAGGAAGCCTCTGATTGGCGGAGACTTGCCTGGAGTAATTTGAATGGTGGTTGGTTGCTGTCAGACCCCGAACTCATGTTTTTGAAGGATGTAAACAAGTAGGTGGACTTGGTACAACTAATACAACTACATAGATATCTATTCTTGTGGATTATATCAATGTTACTGGTTTAGACAATTTTTAATCCTCTATGACAGTGGCATGAAGGAGACGTGGTGGCTTGCGATGATTATCAAGTACGTTCTACGTATCATAGTAATCTTGCTACCATCATTTCATTGAATAGATATTCGTTAGATAAATTGTTTCCAGGAGAAGATACAAAAAGATTGTACAGCTTTGAATGCAGATCACTATCAGGAAAGACAGACATTGAAATTACGGTGTTACCTTCTCGGACATAGCGAAATCTGTTAGGCATGGTTTGGTATGATTTTTTTATCCCAGTGGTTTGTGCTGGCTTTTTAACGGTTTTGACCTTCATTTTTATAGAAAATGACTATGCAGTGACCCAAGGTCACTCTAATGACGTTGCCGTTAGCAGGGGACAACGTGTGTCCTCACCTGACCCGATAGTCCTTGGATTTGCAGTACAAATCCCTCACATCTATACTCAATGTTGGCAGCAGCAGGTTAAGAGCTAACTCTGTAATTACAGATGACATGATGCTTTCCATTAGAAGCGCTGCTTGTATGGACTTACCCTCAAGTTCACCAGCGTGGAGAAGGTCAAAGGCTTATGACATTCGACTTAATCGTCTGTAATGCCTTTTTGAGAATAGCAACCCCTCACAGACCTGACCTCATTGCCTCTTAATTATTCGTGTATCACAGCACCAAACCAGTTAGGCAACTGACTCACCACTTGACCACAAGTGTACTACTCCATTACCTGAAGTCGTGGAGACTCAAGCCGCCTCACCTCAAATGTCCTCCTTCGGCAGGACATCGCCTTTGCCCGTCACGAGCAGCAGTTGTAACAACATGGGACCTACAGCCATGCTGCAATACGGGCCACATCCACTTCTACAGGAGCTCCACATTGACTCAGCAGCCATGCACTTCTCCCACCTGCTTCTGCTTCATTTTATGCCTCCTACCATCACCAGCATTGCAGGATCCCTGCCAAGGCTCTCTCGAATTACTCGACCTACATTACTTTATGGCTTCTTCACCATAATGCTGCACCTCCAGTAGCTTAGTGCCCTCAGTTACCTCACTTGGTGTATCATATCCAATAGAGCAGTGTTGTTGTTTAATATGTTTACGTGGCCTCTCTCAGATATGCCAGTCTAAAAAAAAATCTTACCAGAGCACCCACTAAAACTACTTTCTGTGGTTCCTCCAAACCCACAATGATGGTTCCTACTTGAGGTCCCCATTATTGTTGGATGGGTGGTGGATTGCTGTAGAAAGGAAGGTCAGAATCATGCAAGCACATCAAACACCATCGACTAACTTGAACTCAGCTTCTAAAGACATGGAAGTCCGAAACATTAATTTTGCTAAAATTCAAAAATGTAGTGATACCATTAGTAGTAGTAGTGGTTTTATTTTTTGAATTCATGATGAATTAGTATGCCAGAAAGCAACAACATACCTTATGAAACATTTCAGAGAATTCTGTGGTTAATATAAGGAAGATTTTATTTCTGATGAGGCAGCTGGTGGGGAAATTTATAAGGCAAAAATCTGGTTAAGCATTGTATATTTGTAACCTTTGGGTATTATTTAGTTTTGCACTGCTAGTGTAGTTTTTAGAAAATATGATAATTATTTCTGTGCATAATTTTTGAGCATTTCTCAACTGAACAATGTTAATTGAGGTGTTAGAAATGAGGGTTAAGTGCAGTAAGGAACATGTGGAGTTTGTTAACATCAAACTGAAAAAAGTGAACTGAATCTATGAAAGTCTCACAGTTTTCTTAGCAGTTGACGGTTGTCTTTATGTCAAACATTGTGGTTAAAGTATACCAGTCATATCCGTGATTAAGCATTATGCAAATGCAAGGGGATGTCAAAAAACAGACAACATACTGAAAACCCATGTGATCCTTGCAGCAGACCATTTTTGCTATAGATTTTTGCTATTAGGTGAGGTTTTCACAGATTCATTTAATTTCCACATGAATGTTTCACCTAATTTCACACTAATCAACCTCATATTTTCTCTGATCTACATAACCCTCACCACCATAGCCTTATCTGAATTCATGTAATAGAATGTAGTACTCAAAATCAAACTCTACTGCTGTTATTTTCTAAGTATTACACTCTTGTAGAATAACATCACTCAGTATCAAAAGGTAACCATGAAGCAGAGTTAAACTATATGTTTATCAAAAAGCAAACTTAGATTGATAAAACACAGATGGTTTTTAGTATGACTGAATGTTTATTCCAAACAAATATAATCTTAAGAAGCAATGAAGTGAACTTGATTTTGATACAGTTATAAATCAATAATACTTTGTATGAAAGAACCTTTAGCATCTTGAGTAAAATCACCTGGAAGTACCGGAATTATATTTAATTGCAGAAAAGCAATGTGAAATTAAACAATAATGAGTAACAAGCACCCTTGCTCACTAAATTTTTACAAGTATGTACAACATGGGTTTAGATTTACACTTTTGGTGATACAGCAGTTATAGTAGGTAATAGAATTACTGTATACAAAAAACAAAAAAAAAAAAGATCAGGTAAATGATTATTAGAATGGAACCATCTTATATGCAAATGTTTCAGTCTACCTTACAGAAGTAACGATTCTGGAAATATCAAAAATTGGACAAATTAGTGGGTGAGAAAGGAAGCACAAGGTTTTGGAGATATCAGAGAAGGTTGGACAAATTTGTGGGTGCAAAAATGAATAAAGATATAGAAATATTACTGATAAAGTCCAGTAGGAGTTGTTTGGGAGCAGCCAGTTTTAGAGAAGGAACTGTAGTAAAATGCTTAAATCAATCAGTCTTACCTAATTCCCCAGCTGAAAGCCTCTGTCCTCAGATTCCAGCTTGCCTCATGGTAACCCAGAGGTCAGCGATCCTTCAAACTATGGAACAAGAGATGTGGATACTGGCTAGCCATCCTCTTTTGTGAATGCCCTCCCGTTATACTTCAGCTGGATTTAGTCCAATTTTTTTATGAAAACTTGATTTCTTTGTTTTATATTCCTCCAAATATTTGTTTTGTATTGCTATCTATTTTGTAGACTAAGTTAAAAAAAGAATTTCTGAGAAACTGTTTTTATTCATTTATTTATATTTATTATACTTTGTCGCTGTCTCCCTCGTTAGCGAGGTAGTGCAAGGAAACAGACGAAAGAATGGCCCAACCCACCCACATACACATGTATGTACGTACACGTCCAAGAAGCTGGTATATGGCATATGGCATTATGAATGAATTAAATGACATTAACAACAATGAAGTTCTAAAACTCTTAAGGAAAAAATTATTAAATTGGAGTTGCATTAGGCTGTTTATATTGAGTGGAAAATGCAAATAAGTGAAACCAGTTCAGTGATTATTGTATAAAGCACAGAAAAGCTGTGATATATTAATTGGACCTGGAAGACAATGATGAGAGATATGTGCAGGGTAACATCCAAGTGGTTGGTTAAACCCATCAGATTATCCCCCTCATTATCTAGGCTGGAAAGTACATATGCATTAGAATGAGATAGATTAGTTGTTTTTTAACATCATTGATTGATAAAGGAAAACAGCCTTAGTAGTCGTATGTGGTTTCATTTACACCCACATTTTTTGGGGGGAAAAAGTAGATTTTGAAATAATTTTACCCCTAATCCTGTCAATAGAAAGGTTACAAGATTTAAGTTTGCTGTAAATACTTACATAGTATGTAGATACCAGCCTATCAGCATTGTAAATTGCTTATGTAATACTTCAGTACCAACCTATCAGCACTGTAAATTGCTTACATAGTATCTAAGTACCTACCTGTAGTACCGGTGACAAGATTTTGCTATGAGGCACGGCTGTGGCGTAGTGCTTACCACATTTTGTTCAATGCGGAGTGCTGTTTCTCTTCACTGTTGTGCACACTACAGTATCGTCATTCCTGGGTTCATTTAGCTTTGTTTATGGTCTAGTATGCTTGGCCCAAGCATGTTTTGTATTTTGGATAGGCTTTCCATGTTAGTGCTACGCTTTCATATAGCTTTGTGTAATAACGTTTTTGTTGAGATATTTTGGGCCAAGCACATTGTCCTTGATCTTCAAATTGTTGCAAAGCTAATATTATCATGTATCTTTCTCATCATCTTAGGCTGTAGGATTCAAGTTCTTTCTGCCTTTTTTGATAATTTTTGTGCTCCATTCCCTCTGCCCTGCTTGTAAGTCGTTGAAGTCTCTGTTGCTTATATACTTTTGTCAGTTACTGTTTTCTGTTTTCCACAGTGAAATTTCTCCTGTTGTACCATACTTTACTGGACTAGATTTGAAAGCACAGTGCTGTACCATCATGTTTTTATTGATTGCTTTTCCTCATATTTCCTGTTTACATATATTGCTATCACCTTGTTCAGTTTTACAACAGTCTGCTTGGAATATTTCATGATGCTTTAAGTTTGTTTCATTCTCAATTTTCTCATTAAGCTGTTTAATAAAATCCTTAAAACCAGTGGGCCAGCAAATATTGCCACAAATCAAACGGTTCCTAAATCTCTACCAGAAGTTGAATAAAGTCCCTAGAACCAGTGGGCCGGCAAAACTGCCACAAGACATATTGCAGTTTTTGATAAGCACTGTAATTCTGTTTTGATAATCGTTAAAATGAATAATATCGACATGAATTCTCAGTTGTTAATCTTTGTACATCATATCCATCATTATTATTTTAACTTTATGTTTTTTTATGACTGGTCTTCACTGAAGTTTGCTAGTTATGGAGACTCTGTTGCCATGGCCACCCCCTTGAGTGAGTTCCCAGAGGGAGTGGTTTCAGAGGATCAGTCTTCATTTGTTCTATTCTAGTTTGTATAGCTTCTCATATCTAATTTCTTTGGTTCCTTGCTATTGCCATTAGTATTTCTGCACGTATGAATATGTGTATATGTATATGTCTGTGTATGTATATGTATGTATACGTTGAAATGTATGTGTATTTATATGTGCATGTATGGGCATTTATGTACATATATGCGTATGTGGGTGGGTTGGGCTATTCCTCGTCTGTTTCCTTGCGCTACCTCGCTGACGCTGGAGATGGCGATTAAGTATAATGAATAAATAAATACATAGTTCTCTTTCGACTTTTCTGTGGATCTTGATCAATCTATCATATCTTTTGGTATTTTTTTTTTTATGTGCTCATTATTTTTCCACCATTGTTTTATCTTTGCTTCCACCTCTGTGTATTTGTATCATCTCTCCATGCCATGTTTTCATCAATATTACAGTTTGTTTAGTTCCAAGTGTCTTCAGAGTAGAGGGTTGTAACATGAATGTGAAGGCAGTGTTTCATTAAGTACAAATATTTTTGAGGTATATAATCTTGTGTAACTAATGGATGAGGGAAGGAATAATTGTAATGCTCTTTCATTTTCATTTTTATAGTAATACTGCATGCCTAAGAGATGGCTAGTGGTGATGTGCTGCAAGTGGTACGGCAAACCCTCGATGACCTGGGATACCGGGAGCCACTCCCTCCCGATTCCCTGTCACTCGTCCAGCATCTCTTGGAGGACTTTATTAGCAGCATCAAGGAACTCAAGGAGACAAAGACGAACCTTGCAAAAACACAAAAGGTAAGGGTCGTTAAGGTCTCTCAGTACTGGCTGGATGGGGAAAGCATGTTGAAGAGAGTTTGATCAGCTGTTGGCCTGAATTTATCATGCTTGTATTGCTATGTGTACATTCTTCAAAAGCATCCTGCAGAATGATTATTAAGATATATTTATGGGAATCCATTAGAGAGATATGATGAAGGCCTCTTACATGTGGATCATCATGTGTGAAGCAAAAGGTGAGTTTAGAAAAATCATTTTACATCCAGGATATGAATTTTGTTAGACCTGCCTCTGGGATACATCAATGAAGTCAGCTCAAGGGAAATTCGAGCTTATTAGTGATGTAAGGCTGTACAACTACACCGCTGAGTGGTCATTTCTCTCAGAACTGAGTCCTTGGATGAGGCTGGTGTGAAGGATACAACAGATATGATAAGGGTAATGAGGTAAGTGCGAGGTAGGCAGTAACATGGGTGTTGGTGGTGAGGGGAGGCTGCGACTCTGGTAGGGGTAACGAGGCAGGTGTAAACGAGGCAGCAACAAGGGTGTTGGTGTGAAGCAGCTGCTGCAGCATCAGTAGTCGCGTTGAGGTAGGTGTGCAGGAGAGATGGGGGAAGCAGTGATTGTGGTGAGGGAGAGAGTGAGGCAGGTGTGAAGGAGGGAGGGGGGAGCAGTCATGTTGATGAGGGAGAGAATGAAGCAGGTGTGATTGAGGGAAGGAAAAGGTCTAGTGTGAGTGAGGAAGGCAGATGGAAGCAGTAGTGGTAGAGAGGCAAGAGTGAGTGAGGGAGGAAATGGGGTAGGTGTGAGTGAGGGAGAGAGTAGGGCAGGTGTTAGTGAGGGAGGGAATGAGGCAGGTGAGAGTGAGGGAGGGAATGAGGCAGGTGAGAGTGAGGGAGGGAGGAGGCAGGTTAGAGTGAGGGAGGGAATGAGGCAGGTGTGAGTGAGGGAGGGAGGAGGAAGCAGTGAGTGGTAGGGTTGGTCGTCATTGATCAGTGGTGTTGTGGTGGCCGTGTGGTGCGGTAGTGTGCCTCTCCCTCTCTCCCTGGCTGGCTGGAGACCCACTCCTGACCACCTCCTGTAAGCAGTTACCCTCCTCCCGCCTTCCCCAGGCTGTTCCCAGGGCCTAAATTCCTCCCCACACCTCCCTGAAACATACCCCTTGGGGAGGGTATGTTTGCCTCCCCGTCACCCCCCGCCTACCACTAACGAATGTATCATTACTTGGGTCAGTAATGGCAATATTAACGGCCAGGGGTGAGTGCGATAGTGCCGTGGGCCAGGGGTGAAGTGCGTTGGTGCCCTGGACCTCGGGAGGGGTGAGTGCGTTAGTGCCCTGGGCTTGGGTGAGTGCGTCGAGGCTGTGAGATAGGGCCTCGTTTGAGTCATGTTGTGGCAGCGTGTGGGCGTGAGTAGCACCTGGTGTTTGCCTGACTCCGCTACGTAGATGCTGTTACTACTACTACTACTACTACTACTACTACTACTACAAATGCTACTACTACTACTACTTACATGCTATTACTTCTACCACTACTACAGATGCTATGACTTCTGCTACTATTACAGATGCTATTACTTCTACTGCTACTACTACTACTACTACTACTACTACTACTACTACTACTACTACTACTACTACTACTACTACTTTACTACTACTACAAATGCTATCACTACTGCTACTACTACTACTACTACTACAAATGCTATTACTTCTACTACTACTACGACTACTACTACTACAAATGCTATTACTTCTACTACTACTACGACTACTACTACTACAAATGCTATTACTTTTACTACTACTACTACTACTACTACTACTACTACTACTACTACTACTACTACTACTACTTTACTACTACTACTACCACCATCACGGTCAGTGTGAGAGGCGTCTTGTCCCCCTCCAGTAATTCCCGGACTTATGGTCGACCGTCCCCGCTATTATATCGTTAGGGGAGGGAGCCTTTGTTGAGACCAGAGTGTCAGCTGCATCGTCAGGTTGTGGCTGACGGCCTCCTCCTGATAGTGTCAGCAGGTGGTGTTTGACGACCTTCTGACTGTCAGCAGGTAGTGGAAGACGACCTCCTGACTGTCAGGAGGTAGTGGATGACGCCCTCCTGACTGTCAGCAGGTAGTGGATGACGCCCTCCTGACTGACTATCAGCAGGTAGTGGTTGATGACCTGACTGTCATCAGGTAGTGGCTGACGACCTCTTGACTGTCAGCAGGTAGTGGATGACGACCTCATGTGTCAGCAGGTAGTGGTCGTCCTGTCAGCAGGTAGTGGTTGGCGCCGTCCTGACTGTCAGCAGGTAGTGGCTGACGACCTCGTGACTATCAGCAGGTAGTGGCTGACGGCCCTCTGTCTGTCAGCAGGTCGTGGTTGACACTGACTGTCAGGAGGCAGAGTGGCTTCTGAGTCATGCTCATGGCTGACAGCGTCAGCAGGCAGTGACGTGACTGACGGCCCCGTTCCTGACGATCGAGCGTCAGCAGGCACGGGCGTCCGGTTCGCACTCCCTGCTGACGCTGTCAGCGGGCTGTAGACGACAACGACGTCTCTCTCTCTCTCTCTCTCTCTCTCTCTCTCTCTCTCTCTCTCTCTCTCTCTCTCTCTCCTGCTGGAGGGGCCGTGCTAGTGTGTATGGCCGCTGCTCATTGGCTGAGGCTGGATAGCTGCTGTTGGAATCATCAGTCATCATCCAATTAGATCGCATGTCTCTCGTCGCCATCACCACCTTAATTACCCACCAACCACAATTACCCTTGGCCATAGTTCTTATGTAAAGGGTCATAGCTTAGGGCTCTGTTTTCTATTTAAGGGTCTTAAACCAGGTTTAGGGTCACTGTAGGTCAGGTCAAGGGTCATTTTTTGAGATTAGGGACTCCGGTTTCCTGCCATTGACTTTTAGGGATCTGTTTCAGAGCCCTGTTTTAGGTTTTAAGTGTCAGTAGAGACTTTTAAGGATCAGGGTTCATTAAGGTTAGGATGCATTCCTTTAATAAAGGTTCATTTTAGGTGTCAAGGCTCACTGTATTGACTTTAAGGTTCAACCTCTGTGGTCGAGGTTCATTATAGTGCCTTTAGGGATCATGGTTCATTAAGACCAGGTCGCATTCCTTTAATAAAGGTTCATTTTAGGTGTCAAGGCTCACTGTATTGACTTTAAGGTTCAACCTCTGTGGTCGAGGTTCATTATAGTGGCTTTAGGGATCAGGGTTCATTAAGTTTGGGGCATAATCCCTTAAGAGAGATTCACTGTTTGCTTCAGGTGTCTCACCAGAGAGTTCGAGATCCAATAGTCGGGCTCATATTTCCTCTAGTCCCGGTCTTTTATTCCGAGTACCAGGGTTCGTATCTCCAGGTGAACGTGTCTTGGGGGTGGTTCATGACTGAACCTCAAGTCTAGGGTTCGCCTGGAGGCTCACAAGGCTTAAAACTCTTTTTTTTTGAGGGGGAGGGTTCGAATCATGGCTGGTTTTCCCTGGGTGAGGCTTTGTGAACCGTCCATTCTCCACCACCACAATGGCGCGGCATGTATGCTGTTATATATATATATATATATATATATATATATATATATATATATATATATATATATATATATATATATATGTATTGGAAAGGATCACAATTTTGTGCGTGATCAAGATATTCCTATGAGTCCACGGGGGAAATGAAACACGAAAAGTTCCCAAGTGCACTTTCGTGTAATAATCACATCATCCGGGGAGACACAAGAGAGAAATATATCAACTGACTGTTATATTTCTCTCTTGTGTCTCCCCTGATGATGTGATTATTACACGAAAGTGCACTTGGGAACTTTTCGTGTTTCATTTTCCCCCGTGGACTCATAGGAATATATATATATATATATATATATATATATATATATATATATATATATATATATATATATATATATATATATATATACACACACATATATATATAGTGGTGCGTGATGATGGGGGAGGAAGACGAGAGCTGGCGTGGTGCACGACACATGGTGTGCGCGGGGGGGGGTCACCAGGAGAGAAAGAGAGAGAGAGAGAGAGAGAGAGAGAGAGAGAGAGAGAGAGAGAGAGAGAGAGAGTCCGTCGCCATTGGCGCCTTCCACGGAAGGTGTTTTGTCAACAACGTATTGACCAGACGACATTAGAATTGCGTAACTTGTTATTGTTATGACACAGAATTGCGTAACTTGTTATTGTTATGACACAGAATTGCGTAACTTCTTGTTGTTATTGTTATGTAAACAACCCCCCCTCCTCCTCCTCCTCCTCCTCTTCCTCCTCCTCCTCTTCCTCCAAAGGCTGCGCTCCATTCAGTAGCAGGGACAGGACGCACTTTTCCGAAGCGAGGCTCTACTCTCTTTGTTTCGTCAGCAGTCGATGCCTCGCTAATAAATAAATAAATAAATAAGTAAATAAACAGCTTCACTCGTAGTTATCTGTGGTTGTCGCCCCACGCAGGTGGAATCCGGTAACACCTTACGATAGTGAGCGATGCGATGCACAGGTTTCAGGTCGGGGTATATCGCACGTCAATACGGTGTATGTTAGACATCGAATCAGATGGGTGTGCGAAACAGGCACGAACCAGGAGGGTGTGCGAAACAGGCACGAACCAGGAGGGTGTGCGAAACAGGCACGAACCAGGAGGGTGTGCGAAACAGGCACGAAACAGAAGGGTGTGTGATACAGGCACGAATCAGATGGGTGTGCGAAACAGGCACGAATCAAATGGGTGTGCGAAACAGGCACGAACCAGGAGGGTGTGTGAAACGCACGAACTGGGAGGGTGTGCGAAACAGGCACGAACCAGGAGGGTGTGTGAAACGCACGAACCAGGAGGGTGTTCGAAACAGGCACGAACCAGGAGGGTGTGCGATACAGGCACGAACCAGGAGGGTGTGCGAAACAGGCACGAAACAGAAGGGTGTGTGATACAGGCACGAATCAGATGGGTGTGCGAAACAGGCACGAATCAAATGGGTGTGCGAAACAGGCACGAACCAGGAGGGTGTGTGAAACGCACGAACTGGGAGGGTGTGCGAAACAGGCACGAACCAGGAGGGTGTGTGAAACGCACGAACCAGGAGGGTGTTCGAAACAGGCACGAACCAGGAGGGTGTGCGATACAGGCACGAATGAGAAGGGTGTGCGAAACAGGCACGAATCAGGAGAGTTTACGATATGACACACGAATCGGTCCGATGTACGATACTTTTGGTGCGAATTAGTACAATGCCTGATAACGGTAGGGACGAAGCAGTGCGTTTTACAGTACGTTAAGAGGGGATTCTGTACGATGCGCGGTACGTCTGACACGAATCAATACAGTGTGCAGTACGTCTGACACGAATCAATACAGTGTGCAGTACGTCTGGCACGAATCAATACAGTGTGCAGTACGTCTGACACGAATCAATACTGTGTGCAGTACGTCTGACACGAATCATTACTGTGTGCAGTACGTCAGACACGAATCAATACAGTGTACGATACGTCAGACACGAATCAGCACCGCGTCCGATACGGGAGACACGAATTAGTGGGGTATTCGCTACGCTAGACACGAATCAGTGCGGGTTTACGATACCCGTCGGTCTATTGACGCACACACAACGTACTCAGAGGGAGTCGTTTATTTAAACGACGATTATTGGGAATGGAATGAGGTCAGGGAGTTGTCCTTGTGGGGTATAGGATAGGGTACACTGCTCCCCCTCTCAGCTGGAGGACCCAGGCTCGAACCCCGGCAGCTGCCATCTTATATATTACAGGACGCTGGGGGGGGGGGGGGGGGGGGGGGGTCCAGGTCAAGGTCGCTCCGGGTCGTGGGCCCGGGTGAGGTACGAGCCTTGAACACGGGTCCACAACACGTCTCCTTGGGCCCGGCTGGGGCCCATCGTAACCCTTTACGGTCTCCTTGGGGCAAGACGTAACGCCCTGGGGCCCGTCGTAACCCTTTACGATCTCCTTGGGGCAAGACGTAACGCCTTGGGGCTCGCCGGCTGGGCCCCGTCGTAACCCTCTGGGTTGCGATTCGATACATAGGGTCGAACCGTCTCGCTTGTGAAGGCAGGGGGATTGGCGCCTTTATAAATAAGGCCGAACAGAACCATTGTAAGGTTAAATGTCCTGGGGCAAGGTTTGAATAAGGCCGAACAGAGCCATTGTAAGGTTAAATGTCCTGGGGCAGGGTTTAAATAAGGCCGAACAGAACCATTGTAAGGTTAAATGTCCTGGGGCAAGGTTAGGTTTATTTATTTGTGATGTATCCCGTCAGAACACACGTAGAACAAGTGTGGACGATACATTTGTACTAGGGAATCAATAAGGCTGATCCCTTTCCTCAACCGTGTTGGGTGTTTTGATGGCTTGAACCAGTTATTTAAGTAGTGCTTTTTTTTATTTAAGAATCTTCGCGCGATTCGTCTGTAGATCATTAGATCTGGATCAGGTATTTGATTTGAATTCCGGTCATATCTTTGCCTACAGTTTTATATAGGATGATTTTCCCTCCTAATTACATAGCCGAAGCCGTAGTAGAAATAACGGGTCCGAACGCACGCTTCTTTTCCTCTCTGTCTCTGTCTCGTAATTAATTTACGAATTTCTTCCCGCTTGTAAAAGAGCGTAAGTGGAGGCTCCCATGCGCGTCATTCCTCGCCGAGATGGTTCATTTTCGCGGGAAATGGCTGCCGCGTGGTAGAGGAATCCCACCCCACATTCATTGTGATGTACGAGGCACGCGTTGGCCCGCTCACCTGGCAGGAAAATGAGCCATTGTTCATGTGTGTGTGTGTCAGCCGAGCGTGACGTCATGGGGTCCACGAACGTAAACAAACGTAATCGATCCGTATTTACTTTAGGAATCTAGATCGTGAATCCGCTTCTTTTAGACTATTTATATATGAATTAGGGAGAATGAAGGCTGGGTTTGCATTAGATTAAAGCTGTTCACGGATTGCTTATGTTAAGCAATTTGCATTAGATTAAAGCTGTTCGCGGATAGCTTATGTTAAGCAAAAGGGAGGGAGGGTGTGATTGTGTTGTTTGACACCCCCAGCATTCATTACTCCATGAATTGGTGATTTGCGTGTCTAAATGACTCAACACAAGTAGATAAATGATTACACCTAACCTCGACTATTTAGTTGGGTTGTTATGAAGGACAGAGGACTGAATTGGAGCTCTTCCTTCTTGCAGTAATTACCTTCAGTATATACTTGATGATAATGGGTGTAGTATATGATTATTGCAAGATGAAGACGCCAAAAATGCTGGTTTAAAATGGTCGTGCAAGTGTTTGAAATTGTGGATTGTATTTCATTCCCTGAGCAAATTACAAGGTCTTGCTGCTGCGTGCCATGTGAGAATGATGAAACAATTTCTTCACATCTTACGGTAGTAAAGGCACACACACACACACACACACACACAACGAGCGCGCGCACACACACACACACACACACACACACACACACACACACACATACGTACATACAGCGTGCACAAACACACACACACACACACACACACACACACACAACGTACACACACAGACACACACACACACACACACACACACAACGTACACACACACACACACACACGTACCCACAACGTACACACACACACACACACACACACACACAACGTACACACACACACACACACACACACACACACACACACACACACACACTTTTAAGTTTTTGGAACATCGGTGAGGAAGATAGTGAATAGTTCTTCGAGAGCTCTAGGGATAGAATAACCTAATGACAGTAACATAAGCTTTAGCATGAAATTTATTAGAAGTAGAAAGAATTTCTTTTATAGTATAAGATTTGATGATGAATGGAATAAACTGAGTTATGAGGCTATGAATGTAGACGGCTTACGGGAATTTAAACTGTTGTAATAGATAATGTTCAAAAGATGAGGCCCACGAGTGTTGTAGAACTCCCTCCATATACATCACAAAGACTTGATTATACTCTCTCTCTCTCTCTCTCTCTCTCTCTCTCTCTCTCTCTCTCTCTCTCTCTCTCTCTCTCTCCTTTCCCACTCCAGTCATCACAGCCCCTCTCTCCTCAGTGTTTTGGATTCCACGTTGGAGTTGACTTGCATCTCTCATTCTTTACCCTTTCGTCATCTCCTGTATTAGCCAGTGTGTATCTCATTATCTCATGAAGACTTGGTGGATTGAGTAAAATTCTTATGAGAGTTTATGAATGATTGTATCACATACCCACACTTCTGGAATACTTCCTAGGATAATGCAAAGAGCTTTTGTATTTAAAATCATTTTTTTTTTTTTGGGGGGGGGAGAGCTTATGTAATGATATATTTGCCATGGAGGTTTATGTAAGGGAAGTTCAATTTACCCTGGCTCAGCCCATCGACGGCACACTGACCCCAGTATACCACATCCTTCCAGTTCATTATTCCGTGGTCGACTTTTACCCTCCTGCATTGTCATGCCCTGATCGCTTCCTTCCAATTTCCAATTTAGTCACTTCTGACACATATATCCTCTCTGTCAATCTTTCCTCACTCGTTCTCTCCACATGACCAAACCATTTCAACACACCCTCCTCTGCTCTCTCAACTACACTTTTTATTTCTACTAATCTCTCTTACCCCTTCATTAGGTATTTGATCAAACCACCTTACATCTCGCATTGTCCTCAAGCATATAATTTCCAGCACCTCAACCCTCCTTTGCACAACCCTATGATATTGTTGGAACTACTTTTCCTTTCGACGCCCATTTTTTGCCCACTGAGATAACGTTTTCTCTTTCCACACATTCTTTATCTCTTCCAGAACCCTCGCCCCTTCCCCCACCCTATGACTCACTTCCGCTTCCATGGTTCCCTTCTCAAGTCCACTCCCAGATATCTAAGACACTTCATTTCCTCCAGTTTTTCTCTGTTCAAAGTTACATCCCAACTACCTTGTCCCTCAACCCTGCTGAACCTGATAATGTTTTTATTAACATTTATCCTCAACTTTCTCCTTTCTCACATTCTTCCAAATTCAGTCACTATCTTCTGCAGTTTCTCACTTGAATCAATCACCAGTACTGTGTCATCGGCAAACAATAATGACTCTCTTCCCAGGCCCTCTCATCCTCAACAGAATGCAAACTCACCTGTCTCCAAGACTCTTGCATTTACCTCCCTCACCACCCCATCCATAAACAAATTAAACAACCACGGTGACATCACACACCCTTACCATAGACCGACCTTCACTTGGAACCATCTCTCTCTCTTCTTCCCACTCATGCACATGCCTTACACACTTGATAAAAACTTCTCACTGCTTGTAATTGTTAAAATCCAACAGCAAATATTCTTAAGAGCCTCCACAAAGCATAACTGGAGATGGAAGGATGGACTTTAAAAGATTTTGAGCAGTCAATGCCTGAATTTGCAGGATGGAATGAATTGGAATGATGTGGTATACTGAGGCCAACGTGCTGTCAATGGACTGAACCAGGGCATATGTGAAGTGTCCCGGTTAAACCATTCAAGGGCCTGTAGGGCATGGTAGTTGATAGGGAGCTGTGATTTCAGTGCATTACACATGACATCTAGAGATTGGACACGAGCAGATGCAGCCTTTTTTCATTTGTTCTTGGCACTACCTTGCTAATGCAGAAACAGCAATCAAGTATGAAAAAATATAGCTTTTAAAAAGGATTAGATTTTACTTATTTAGAAAGGTATGAGATTGTAAAGAGTTCCATGATCAGTATCTCCAAAAAGGTATAATTTTTAGTTTACAAATCAGGAAATGATGATTTAAATCACCAACTCATAATATAAAAAAATCTTCGTAGAATCCTCTAATGAGGTGTTGGAATTGGTTTCTACCCTACTCTTGAATAGGACGAATTATATCATTGAATATTGTGTTTGATGTTCCTACCCAAAAATGAAACTCCTACAGAAGTCTAAGACATTGGATATGTATCTGTCCTGTACTGAAACTGCATTACCAGAGGAGTAACATAGTGGCAAATGCTGTCATTACCAGAGAAGCAACATAGTGATAAATGCTGCCATTACCAGAGAAGTAACATAGTGGTGGCTGCTGCCATTACAAGAGGCAGAATATACTGGTGGATATTGCCATTACCATAGGAGTAACGCACTAGCAGGAGCTGCCTTTATCGTTTACGATGTTTTTAGCATAACTCTTTATTGAAGATTTATTCTTAATTTAATACTGTGGTCTTGTTACAGAGATGTGATGACGCATGTGCGAGTGTGGCGCCCTACCAGGAGGAGAACGGTCGCCTCCTGACCCAACTGAATGCCCTGCACATGGCCAACATTACGCTCAGGGAACACAACGAGAAGCACAGCAAAGGTGTCATGTTTTTCTTGTGGTTACTGTTGCAGATGTTTGGTTGTTACAAATTGTTTCCTGTTTATTGATGCTAAAGTTCTCTGGTGGCTTTCATCATGATTGTTTATTAGAATCCATAAGCTAACATGAGATGAGGATAATGTGAGATGATAGCACCTACAAACCTGGGTTGAATAGAACAGAAGTTAGCATTTTTATGTTGAAGCTAGTGGTCTTTGAGCTGAATCAGATGAGCTAAGTTGAATCGTAAACCTTTAATGGTGCATGTTGATGCTGCATTTATTCTTTCCAATATTTATTTTAAACTTCCTCCAAGTAAAGAACTGGTCTGCTCACCTTTTTTTTTTCTTCCATTGTCATAAAATAGATTGAAGTTTTGGCTGAATGACTGATTTTGGGAGTTCACGTGGAAAACGATTAGGGCTAGGGGCAAAGTACCCTTTAGGCTGCATAAACTTGAACCTAAGGCCCAGGTACAGCAAGGGGGTCTCTGTATACTCTATGGGGAAAAAGAATCTAAGTAAGTCCTGGACAGTAGGATGGATTCATTTGTGTATCGTGTAGAAACAGTTTTAGATGTGCCATTGGCTTGGGAATGATGGCATGGACCTCATTGATTTGATAGATAGATTTGCAGCAAAGAAGTTTTGTAAATCATCTTTCTAGTTGTATTGTATATGCACGTCCATTGAATATGTTTCATGTGATTTGACAGACAGATTTGCAAGAAATTACAGGACATTTTTTTTCGTTGCATTTACATGCATATTCATTTGGTATATTTTCTAGGAAATAAATTATCTATTGCATATTGTTTTCAACATGTTTTCACTTCTTGATTTACAATGTTTGGGCCCCACAAAAGCTTCAGCTTAAGGCTTTTAGTTCCTTAATCTACAACTGATTAGGCTATGATGAAAATGTTCTAGAACTATTTATTGAATCTGTATCAAGTGCATATCTTCTGTGATTTATTGCAATGGGGAAGAATGTCTTAATCATAATGCTAGAACGATTCTTCTTGGTAAAGTATTGCCTCTTGAAGATAAGGATAACAAATAGTTTAAAGCTTTGAATTGATTAACACTGCACTATTTTATATAATAGTACAACAGAAAATGTTTACTAGTTTTGTGTTAGTTCTTATGAGAAATTATGCTGCTCTATGTTTTCTGTTATCTCAGATATGATTTGTCTCTAAGAAATGTAGACAGAATACAAATATTCTGCTTGTATATCCTGTACTTCGTTTTATCAGTCTTCATAATTGATTTTGAGTATAGGTGCATGAGATGAAGACATTTTTGAAATTTTTTATTCTTGCAGCCTGAGCATTACTATATTATGCATAGCATTTGCAAACAAATGTTTTGTCAGAAATATTGTTGTGTATTCTAAGATGATAAAGTTTACACGAATACATACTGATTGCAGAACTCCAGAATGCAGTGCAAAAGTTAGAGGAGGAGAACAGAAACCTGCGGTTTCTTGCCGGGGAGTACCAGCGGCAAATACAGCAATTGGATGCTGAGTCCAGACAAAAGAACGACAGGATTATTCAGCTGCAGGAAAAGAACCTTCGGGCTGTTGTTACTACTCCTGGTGAGGAGCTTTAGTGTTGAAATGTGTTGACAAAAAATTAGGTTGATTATTATCAAAATGAGAAATACAAATTTTCAATAGGAAGCATTCACTCTTTAGAGCTTTCTACCTTCAGTCATGGTAACACATCAATAGAGGTAGTTTTATTTTGTTCACATTTCATAGAGTTATCTTGTATATTGCTTGCAAAAGACAGTTTTATGATACAGAAACAAAAATGAAAATAAGAATTTCGAAAATCCTCAGTGCTCAAATCCGGTATGACATCAGTGTTTGTAGGTGCCTTGTGTCTTGACACATTAAGTATGCATTATTAGTTGCTGTCATGGAGATGTACTATGCATATATATATATATATATATATATATATATATATATATATATATATATATATATATATATATATATATATATACTGTGCAAAGATGGAGGCAGAAAGTTGGTTGAAGAGAGAGTCTAGAAGAAGCTGGATCAGAGAGAGAATGATAATGAATGTAGTGTAAGTTCAAGATATGAAATTCTAGGCAGAAGAGAAGAGAAAAGAAACATTTGTATACATGAGTTAAAAGAAAACAAAGGATTGTGAGTGACAAGTGAATGAAAATTTAAAGAAGAATAGGAAAGTGTGTGGAGGGAGATAGATGAATTAGAGAGAATTGTATCTAAAGAGGAGGTAGATTAAAGAAGAGAGAAGTGTATATAAAAATCAAGAGTAGTCTGGTAGAATGGTAGTGATGAAGGATGAAATTTGAAAGAGATGGAGAAAGTATTTTATACAGTTGGCTGGAAATGGTAGTGAAAGAGTACTACAAGATTAGAGGCTGTTCTAGAGAAGGATTTATACTAGAGAGGAAGACATAGTAAAGAAGGTAAAAATAATAACAAAGCACTAAACAAAAATGAAAGTTGAGGGATTAAAGGGAGTAGTGAATGAAGTGTACACGTGAAACTGGTGTTGTGTGTATCGGGAAAGTGTGTGTAGGAATCATGGAAAAGAGGCCAGTTGCCTGATGACCAGACAAAGGAAAGGAAGGAAGAGTAAGATTAATTGTAAGAATTACAGAAAAGTAAGCTTTTTCAATATAGTTGGAAAGGCAGAGGTGTTAGAGGACTTACAGGACTAAATGCAATGGAAGTGTATCTTGTCTAGAAATGGTGTGGATGGAGATGTTGGTCTGACTTGGGAAATTAGTTTTTTGGGAGGACATAGTTTTTCTTCAACACTTGTGAGTTTATTTTCAGTGCTTTATTGTTAGCTGTAGTAACCATAATATCAGATATTTTTGGATGAGACATCTGAATAGATGCTCAGTATCTTTAGGGTTGAAGATGTGTGATTGAATAGAAGAATCCTGTCATCCAATGCCCTATATTTGATTATTAGAGTCTTATGGTTTTTTTTTTTTTTTTTGCAAGATACTGTAGAGATGGCACTGAAGTTAAGCAAATTTTTATTTTTATGTTAGGTGGACGTAGAAAGCCAATACCTTTCCAGCGTCAGCGATTAGAAATCACTTCTCATCTTCCAGAGAATAACATGTCTTCCAGTAACAAATGTTCAAAGTAAGTCTCTGATGATATATACTAAGAGGAACTAACCCTCTCTTCTGTCTTCTCTTTCCTTCTTATTCATGTGTTCTGTTAGAAATACTAAATGCGTGTATACCTCCTTGATTTGTCTTGAATATTCCTGTAACATCTGGACTGACTTCCTCGGTACAGTCTTTAAATTCCAGATCTCTTTCACTTATTGCTAATGTATGTGTTGGTATGTCCTACTTTCATTTCATCTCACTTTATGATTAGTCTTTCTGACTTTGTGTTGTTGTGAGTTTTGTTCCCTGGTTTCTCCTTGATCCCTCATTTTTTTGTGTGTTAGCTGTTTTCATTTTTCTTTTCTGACTCTTCCCTTACTTAATTTTTAAAAGATCCTAACAGCATGTCATCCCCTGTATACCACATTACACTGTTTTTCTCTGTCCCATGCATGCTGCATACTATAATGAATGTTCAAGCCCCAGTCACTTAAAGTATTTTTCATTCCATCCTTTCACTTCCTCCTCAGTGACCCCCTTCTCCTTGTTCACTCATCCTTGCAGACTTTCTTAGTCAGCCTCTACTCAGTGTCTCTTCTCCTTGTTCATTCCTCTGACTATATGCAGACTCTCTTAGTCAGCCTCCCCTCCTTTTCATATGTCCAAAACCTTATAGCACACTCTCTTCAAGCTTTCTCATACATATTTTTCTTGCTACCACACCTGTATTTTACCTTATCATTTCTCGTTCACTCAGCCCTTCAAACCTCACACACTGTCCTCAAATAAATCATTTTCCACATCCATCCTCTTCCACAGTATTTGATCTAGGGCCCATACTTCACATGCAGGCAGCACTGTCAGGACTTCAGTACAGTCTGACATACCTACCTTTTCCGTGAGACAGCGACTTGTCCTTTCTCACACTCCTCAGTCCCCTTAGGGCTTTAGTCCCCTCACCCACCTTATGGCTTACTTTAGCTCCTGTGGTCCAGTCTGCTGCCATATCCAGTCCCTGGTATCTAAAACTTTCCACTTTCTCCAAGATCTCTCCAGTCAACCTCACACACCAGCCAACCTGTCTCTCCACTTCTGAAGTTAAAAACCTTACTTTTATTCACATTAACTCCTGGCTCTTCTTTTTACACACTCTACCGATCTCAGAAACCTGCTGCTTCAGATTTTCACCTGAATCTACCACTAGAACTGTGTCATTAGTAAACATTTACCAGTTGACTCACCTCCCAACATCCCTTACCCCTAACGAGCTGCAGATCTACCCCTCTCTCTAAGACCTTTGCATTGTCCTTTTGTACCACCCCATCTATAAACAGATTAAACAGCTTTGATGTCATCACACACCGCTTCCACACATCCTCCTTCACTTGAAACCATGCACCCTCCTCTCATCGTACTTACACACACACACACACACACAGAGCATACTCTCTTGATTAAAAACTACTTTTTTAGCTTTCCTCCCACACCATACATTCATTACAACTTTTACAAAGGCTCTCATAATTCTTATCCTTTTCTTCTTTATTCATTATTTAGTCTATCAGGTGTAATTGTAAATGTAAGTTGTGTTGAATACTTGGCTAGTTATTAAGTTACCAAATGATAGCTTACATTGATTGGTGGTCTCATGTCAAGCTTGTGATGTGTAGAGAAGATTCTGCTTGATCTGTTTTGTTGCTTCATCAGAAAAGGTGTGCCGAGTACAGGAATATACAGATTGTTTTATACTGTCCCATAGGTGTGGGTGTGCTGGTGCAGGTCAGAGCCAACCCAACAACAACAATGATGCTTACTTGGCTGACTTGCTGAGGATGACAGACCAGAAGTTGTTGGACCTGCAGCAGGAGGTGGAGCGTAGCCAGCGTTATGCCAAGGAGAATGAAAATCATTGTTCAACCCTAAAGCAGCAGGTTTGTTAAGTTCAGAAATTTACAGTGCATGTTTTGTGATTTAGGAAATGGTCAGCATTAGTAATTTAAGTTAAGTATGACTTTCTTAGAATAAAGATGTGTACATGTGTACTTGGAATTAATTGGGTTTGAAGTGGGAGGAGATTCTGGCTCTCCATTCGTATTCCATTCATGATACCTAGAATAAAGATGTGTACACGTGTACTTGAAATTAACTGGGTTTGAAGTGGAAGATTCTGGCTCTCCATTCGTATTCCATTCATGATACCTTTCTATCTATCTTTCTACATCTATCTATCTATCAGTGTATCTCTCTGATGCCCATTCTCTCTGGGAACTCCCTGAAGCAGGTGGTCACAGTTAAAGTCCCCATAACTGGTGGAATCCAGTGCCGCTATTTAGCCGCTAGTACTTCATCCTAAATAGGCCAATGGCAGAGGGCAGCTCTAGTGCAGTGTCTACTGCTCTCTTTTGGAATTTTTCTCAGTTAACAGAGGTACAGATAGATTGGGCATTAGAGGTATAGATAGTTAGATAGAGATAGATAGTGTCTACTGCTCTCTTTTGGAATATTTCTAAGTTAACAGAGATACAGATAGATAGGGCATTAGAGATATAGATAGATTGACAGATAGAGATAGATGACAGAGTTTTGCTTGTAGTATTACTTATTTTACCTATGGCACTGCTAGTGTGGAGAGAGAGACAGAGAGAGATCATGAGGAAGGGATTCTTCTACTTAAACTTAGTAATACCATCTCATTTATTTGTGCTGTGTTGCTCATTCTTCTGTTTTATATCCATGGCCCACTCCCATTTATCAGAAAAACTTGAATTGTATCAAATTCTCCAGCTGATGATGGATATCATTTCATTCATAATTTGACAAGTGCAGCATCCTGATAATGTAGGCTACTGCACACTCATTCACATCCCCACTCAGTGTGAGTGAGTAGGGAGAAGCCTTCCAAAACTGGCTTTCCATCCTTAACCTAACCAAGATAAAATATTAAAACCATTTTTCAATGATGCATATTGTGTCATTACCCAGTGAGGGGATGGATTTTTCTCGACACCAATTGATTGACTGGCCAGCAAGGGAATGAGATTTTCACCGCAGGCTGACTTAGCCTCAATCCCTGGCGGACCTAGGTGCTCTTATTTTTTCATCATAAGTCACCTCATGATATCAACATGAGTATCATTTAGTACCTCCATGTAACTCAGCGTATACATTTTTTTTCAGATGCATGAAACTTTGAACACCATGTAATCATACACCACCGATTCATGTTTTTAATTTTTTATTTTTATTATTTAACAGTTAATTGTCACTTTAACTTTCCTGCTTTAATGCACTTTTAAGATTTCATACAGTGATCTGTAATTTTTTTCTAACATTAGATTATTGTTGTCGTGTTTGTCTTCAAGCTATGTATGTTGTCTTTATAGATCTAAAGATTTTTCATGAATTGCTTTTCATTGCAGTGAGAAAAAACTGCATATTTGTGTTTGTCTGACAATTCTACTTGGTTATCTTTTTTGGAATCTTAGATTCCTTAAAGATTGCAAACTCCCATATATCCAGTGTTACGGAATATAATTTATCAACCTTTTGTGCAGGCATCAAACAAAAGTGGAGTACACAGAAGTAGAGTACAATGTAGCATTATCCATTTCTTCAAAATTAATTTTCATTATGGACATGACTTTGCTATATCTTCTTGTGTGACCAAATCTTTATTTCAGTCCCATTTTGAGAATCAAACCCTTTGCCCCTATTGTCATTAGATATTTCAAACACAGGTCAGCACACTGCAAATTCTTTAGGCACAGAAAGAAATCTTTATACCTTAGACATGATATTCTTTGATAACATTAAGTAGTTTTGATCAAATTAAGTAGTTTTGATCTCCTCCTCAGATTGCCAATCGGGAAGCAGAGATTGGTAGGCTTCAGGGACTGTTGGAGGGGGGACGGTCTGTAGCTGCAGTGATGGAAGACAATCGGTTGCATGCAGCACACGCACACCTTCACCAACTACAGTTGCACAATGACATGCTTACCAAAACCAATATCCAACTTGAGAGTAAACTTAAGAGTAAGTTTCTGAAGTAATTTTGTTATGATGTTTAAAAAGACATTTTTTGAAGCTTAATTGGGAGAAATTCTCAAGAGCACTGCACTAGAGTTACCCTATGCTAGCAGCCTGTTAAGAGTAAGGCACTAAAGGCTAAGTAGCAGCATCATAGTTCAGTATTTATGGAGACTTTTGATATGGCCACCCCATTAAGGGAGCTACCAAAGGGAACAAGTGTCAGATATTTAGATTGATTGATAGTTTTCAAGAACATGGTTTTTCTACCACCAAAGAAATAAATTTTTGGTAAAATGACATGTTCTAATTGGTGATATCACTTCTGTTTTTGTAGACATTCTTGGGGACACTCATGAAGCAATGAACCGAGCAGTTGAATTGGCAGATGTGAACACAGACCTAACAAAAGAACTTCATGATGTAGAAAACACCAATCGACTGTTGGAGGAAGATGTTATCAACACTGCAGAAACTCTCACACAAAGATTGGAACGATCAAGAGTAAGGTCATGATGCTTTACGTTCAAAATGCAGTTTTTTATAATTTTAGCTGAAGTGATAGAGACAAGATAATTTTAGCATGGATTACTGGAAAAATTTCCTGAAAAATTTACGTTAGGTTATATGCATTAGCAAATAAAGCAACAACTATTTCTGCACCAATGCCATCCACCCAGAGCAGGTTGGATGCTAGTGGGCCTAGCTTTCATGCTTCATTGCTAGCATATACGTTGCATGCTGATCCATGTTTGGGGATGGTACCTTGAATGGTACATTTGCTTTTCGTGGCCATAACTAACCAACCCACTAGCAACAGAGTGCAGAAGTCATTCTTTTTATTAAAAAAGAGATTATAGCCTTTCTGTTGAATTATTTTGCCTCAGGACTCTCATGACTTGATTAGTTTCCTTCATAACCCCATATTTAGGTAAAATTTTTTTTTTTTATATTCATCAGACGAAACTTGCTGGCTGTGAATCAGATTTGGCAGAGCAGCATCGCTTATATCACATGATGCGTGATGAACGGGACAGGCTGTATAAAGAACTGGTCCATGTCCGTCATGATTACTCGAAATTAACTCATGACCACACACGGCTGGTAACAGAGCGGGTCCCAATGATGGATGAAAACAAGCGGATGGAAGATCTCTTACGAAAAGGGCAAGAGGAGAAGAAAACATTGGTGGATAAGATCAATCACTTAACAGTCTCATGTGAGTTCTTAAAGTTGTTAGGAAGCGTAATTTGTTTTGGCTAAGCTGATACCATAAAAGTAGTAAGAATCATCAAGGACTAATTTCAGGAACTTGATATATTGCTGAATACTTAACTGATAGACATGATGACATGATCAGTTCACAATCACTGATAGTTTTACTTTGCTTGACATAATTTTTTTTCTACTTCATTTTATATCTGAGGGTAAAAAAATCTTTCTTCGATATAGTACAAGAAGCAGAAACAGATAAACTTCGTTTGTCCGTGGATGGGGATGCATTGCGTACAGCTATTAGTGAGCTGAAAGCACAAAAAGATGCTCTAAACAGAAGTATTAGTGAATTAAAGGAGGAAAAAAGCACTGCTGAACAAGGAAAAGCCTTCTACCTATCAGAGACAGAGAAATTGATCGGACAGAACAAGGAGCTGGAACAAGAGCGAGACTTCTATAAGAAGGAGATGATAAAAGTTCAGGGAGAGAAGGCTGAAATGGAGCAAGAACGGGACTACTACAAGGAGGAGATGTTTAAAGTTCAGGGCCAGAAAGCTAACATGGAGCAAGAGAGAGACTTCTACAAGGACCAGAGTGGCGAGGTATTTTGTTTCCCTTTAGTTTTTCAGTTTCGAGCCTTTTTTGCTTGCCATCCTGTACTGTGTGTTCCTTGTCCTAAAGATTTAAATGTAGCTTATGTTGGACCTTTTACAATTTAGTACTTTTCCAAAGATATCTTCAAGATGCATCCCATGGGCATATCGTCTTTCACTATCTTGTCTCCATTATATACATTAAAACAATTAAGAAAAAGACTTAGAAAACCCCCCACTAGTGATGCTGTCACAATCAAAGGGTTGAATACTGTTGTAAAGACATAGTTACCACCAATTTTCCATTTTTTCCTAAATGGGCTTGATTTAGGAAAAGATGGAAAGGGGATTTACATAAAACACCAAAGATCACTGAAATAAGTGGAAAACTAATTTAAGGTAAATATGATTTTTTCCTAATTACAATGAATGGAATGTATGATTAAGATGATGATCATAACTTAATTTGCAGCTGACACGGGAGAAACAGTTGGTAGAACAGGCCAGGTCATACATGGGTGATGATTTGGCAAAACTACAAGCCCAACTCAAACAAATGCAACAGGAAAGAAATTACTTCAGTGAACAGTTCAATCAGGTAGATAATATAATTTTTTTTAGCAAGTGCTTCTCATTTTTATAACTTATGACATTTCATTTCTTCATACCACTCTTTATATTTGACTCTTCCGTAACTTTTATAAGATGAAGACATGTATTGTCCTTTTCCAAACATTTGATTCCTATTTATATGTACCCATCCAATAAACACATGATTTAACCATCTTTCTTTATTGCATTTACTGGTTATAAAAGTGAAGTGATGCCTTCAGAGGCACCTTGTGCCATTTACATTTACACTCAAATCTTGGTACTGCATTGCTTAGAGCATGGAGCATGTGGCTTGTTGGAACTAAGTTAGCCAGACTCACGTACAGCAATGTGGCTGCAGTAAAATTTTCCACTGATTATCTTGTGCTACCCATATAAAGTTTTGACTCCATTCTGACTTCTTTGACAGATTGTGAACTGTTCATGACACTTGAGTTACTGATAGTTGGTCTTTGAGGGTATTGGAAGGAAGGGTGATTTTTTTTTCTTTTATCATGATTGATGGACAAGGGTTTTGGAGTGTGTAATTCCTGTTGTTTACTTTTGTAGAAAATACCTCTTCTCTGTCCTGTGCAGTTTGGACAGAAGTGGAAAACAGTTAATCATCACCCCTTTCCATGGACGGTCAGATGGAAGTCTTTCAATCTTCAAGACCTATTTTCTATGCATCTTCTTTTACTTTCAAATGCATATGAAGGTGTCTTTTTAAGCGCACCATCAAATTCCAGTATGCCTGCTCATCAGCTGAAATCCGTATTTTTCAGACTCAAGGAGAGAAGAGACAGGCAGAGAGGGAACGTGAATACTATAGTGAGCAGGTGATACAGTTGCTTGACATCCTCAAGAGCAAACCATCATCAACACCCTCTACACCCATGCAGATTGGTAGACCACGACCAAAGCCTATTTCTCCTGTTAGTAAAGCTAATTTAGTAGAAACGTAGTGGTTTATGATAATTATAAGGGAATGAACATGGAGGATCATTTAATGTTGTGGCTTTGATAATTCTTGTTGGGACCACATCAATAGAGTTGTGGCTGTCCTGCTGTAGTCAGATATGCTGTATTCGTTCATCAATAAGTGTGTTTGTCCCTTCATTCATTTGTATGTTCATCCATCCACCTATCCATTGTTTAGTACCAGTCATATCAATTCTGTAACTGTGTGACCATTTTGTGTATGGTAAAGTTTGTGCTTCATAGATGTTTTTACAGTTTTTGATTATGATGTAGGTGACATATAAATGAAAGTTTCTTCAGAGTCTTTAAGATTCTCTGTGGATATTCAAATGCATTTTGGCCTTTAAATGTCATTGCAGTATTTTTTAGAAATAGAAACACAGTAAAATGCTATAATCCTGCAGTGTATTTTTTGTTTTTTGTTTTTCCTAGAAAACATTAGGAGGTCAAGAGGAAGGTGCAGGGTTTGAAATAGAAGACAAATAAAAGTTGGTGTGAGCAAGTATCAGGAAACTTTAGGGAGAATAAAATGTTTTGGTAGGAGGGAAATGGTTTGCAAAAAACAGGAGAGCTTATGTGAGGATCAATGTAGGGGCAAATGGGGAAGTGGTAAGTGGTAATGGTAAAGTAAAGAGAGATTGGGTGATTGTTCTGAAGGACTGCTGAATGTGTTTGATGATAGGGTGGTAGATGTCGGGTATTTAGTTCGGCATGGTATGTGAAGCGAGGGTTAAAGAGTGGTTTGGAAAAGAGAAAAGAGGTGTTGAAATGTGTTGAGGCAGCTAGAGTAGTTGGTATTGCAGTTGAATATATTAAGAAAAGGGATAACAGTGTCATTGATTGGTTAGTTAGGATTTTCAAATTATGTATTGATCATGGTGAGGTGGCTGAGGATTTGCAGAATGCATGTATAGTGCCATAGTATGAAGGCGAGGGGGATAAAGGTGAGTGTTCAAACTACTGAGGTAAGCTTGTTGAGTGTATCAGGTAAGCTGTATGGGAGAGTAGTGATTAAGAGAATGAAAGCTTGTACAGAGCATCTGATTGGAGAGGAACAGTGTGGTTTCAGAAGGGGTAGAAGATATGTGGATTAGATGTTTGCTTTAAAGAATGTGTGAGAAATACTTAGAGAAACAGAAGGATTTATATGTGGCATTTATGAATCTGGAAAGGGCATATGATAGGTTTGATAGAGATACCTTGTAGATCTTAAGTATATATGTTATGGGAGGAAAGAACATAGAAGCAAAGAGAAGTTTTTATCAAGGGTGTAATGCATTTGTATTAGTGGGAAGAGAGGAGAGTGAGGGGTCCAAATGAAGGCTGGTCTGTAGCACGGTTGTGTGGTGTCTCCATGGCGATTTGAAATTGTTTATGGATGGAGTGTTGAGGGAGGAAATGCAAGAGTCTCGGGGAGAGAGGTGAGTATGCAGTCTGTTAGGGATGAGAGGGCTTGGGTACCCAAGTGAGTCATTTTATGTTTGCTAATGATACAGCACTGGTGGCAGATTCGAGTGAGAAAGTGCAGAAGTTGGTGACCGAATTTGGAAGTGTGTGTGAAAGGAGGAAGTTGAAAGTAAATATGAATAAAAGCAAGGTTATTAGGTTAAGCTTGGTTGAGGGTCTGGTTAGGTGGGATGTGAGTTTACATGGAGAAGAATTGGAGGAAGTGAAGTGTTTTAGATACCTGGGAATGGACATGCCAGTATATGGAACCATGGAAGCAGAAGTGAGTTATGGGGTGGGGGAGGGGGTGAAGGTTCTAGGAACACTGAAGAATGTGTATAAAGAGAGGTCATTGTCTGGGAGGGTAAAAATGGGTATGCTGGAAGGTATAGTGCTCCCAATAATGTCATGTGGATGTGAGGCTTGGGCTATAGATAAGGTTTTGCATTTGAGGGTGGAAACATTGGAAATAAAATGTTTGAGAATGACATGTGGTGCAAGATGGTTTGGTCGTGTAAGTTATAAAAGGGTAAAAGAGAGGTGTGGTAAGACGAAGTGTGTGGGTGGGAGAGCTGAAGAGGTTGTGCTGAAATGGTTTGGACATATGGAGAGAATGAGTGAGTGATTGGGGCCTTAACATATGTTCATGGGAAAGAATGATTTGGAATGATGTGGTATGCAGGGATCAATGTACTGTCATTGGACTGAACCAGGGCATAGTAAGTGGCTGGGCTCAGCCATGGAAAGGTATGTGGGTCTTTGTTGTAGATTGGGAGCTGTAGTTTTGGTGCATTGCACTTGACAGCAAGAGAATAAATGTGAGCAGATGTGGCCCTTATTTGTTCCTGGTACTACCTCACTAACACAGGAAAGATTTTACTATTGAATCATACTATTTCCTTTTTAGGAAAATGAACTTGCACGAGTGATGCACGAACGAGATGTTTTGAAACAAGAACGAGACTTTTACAAAATGCAGTACCAGTCAATGAAGAGCCAGCAGGTGGGAGGATCAAGAGGCTCCCTCACCTCAGGTAGTGTGGTAATGGGCCCAGCTGTCACCATGCCTGCTGCCCCCCCAGGCACAGTTCCCTCAGCTGCAGCCCCAGCAACTACAACACCTTCTGGCCCTCCAGGCACAGGCCCCTCAGCTGTGGCACCTGTATCCATAGGTCCATCAGTTGTGGGTCCTGCAGCTGCAGGTCCCTCAGGCGTAGCCCCTCCAGTCACTGGTCCTTCAGCATTGGGCCCCGTTGCCGCAGGCCCCTTGGACATGGACCAAGTAACCACAGGTCCTGCAGCACCTCCACCCAGGCCTGTGTCTGTACCCATTGGGGGTAAGTTTAGAGAACATTATTTTCATAACAGGCATGTGGCACACTGCACACCATGTGTTAGGTATTTGGTAATTTTCATCACTTTATCTTATCTCTCTTACCGTCATAGTCACTGACAGACAGTGTCACCAATTTTGACATGGTATCAGCCAGGTTCAAATTTGGCACAATACTAAGCCATAACCATAATATATTTTTGAGACGGAAATGTTGAAGTTGTGGTCTTTGTATCTGGACATGGTCAACTGGACATATTTTTAGGATATTTTATGTAAGATTTTCTGGAGAGTTAGATATGTGGTTCAGATGTTTTAAGGAATTTCAGTCATATTGTTGAGCAAAGATAAACATATTGTGTTGCACTTTAGATGGGCTTCTGAACTATTATTATATATACATGTATAAAAGTTTATTTCTTTCATGTTATTTTTTCATCAATTTTGATACATTTCCCTGAGTAATACATTCATCTGTATTCGATTCTGTATTTTATCAAGTTCTCCTTGACACATTTGAGACTTTTTTCTTGAGATGTTTATTTTTTCTCATTACATCATAATTTTACAGCTGTTGACCTAGAATCTATCAGAAGGGAGAGAGATTTCTTCAAGCAGCAAATGGAATACTTCAGAATGCAACTGAACGTTCAACTGTCTCGAGGGCCACCAGCTACTGCTGGTGCTTTTGATGCTGAAAGGGCCCAGCGTCCACCTTTGACCCGGGTAGAATAATTGTTTCATTCTTGTCAGAGAAGTAGATTTACTTAAAATGTCAGATATACAGAGAGTTGATGACTGGAATAGTATGAAGTCATACAAGAGGAAGGTGAATCACAGAGATGTTAAAGCAAGATATTGCTTGGTACACCATGCATTTTGGAAGACTAGATGACTGTATTTATGTATTGATATTTGTATAGTATGTACTATGTTTTCTCTTTGCATGTTGGAATTCTTAGTAGCCTTTCTATGTCTCTGTAACTCTCTTAAAGTGTCTCTGTATGTCAGTCAGAATGTTCATCTGTTTATTTGCATCTTATGCAGTGTTTGCCACTTCTTAGGAGGGTAGTTGTGCAAAATATCCCTGTTCATAAGTCTTATCAAAATGTCACTGTACTTAATTCCCACATCCACCCATACCCTTTCACTCTATCCTTCCACTTGGTGTTGTCTCCATCTGAACCAGATCTCATTGTTTACTTATTTGAAATAGATATTGTTCAACTATTATCTCATTTTTCATCTTTTTGGGTTATATCATATTCATGTAGATTTATGCAGATGCAGGTACACAACTCATACTCAGGTCAAAATGTTTGATTTATGCAAAGCTGGAATGAATATTGTGGAGATGATAGGGAGGCACTGGAATTCATTATTTATGGAGATTCTTTTGCCATGGCTACTATCTTGAGGGAGTTCGCATAGGGAACCGGAATCTGAGGTATAGGTAGGTAGATAGAGATATAGTATATAATTCAACATCCAACTTTTTTATAGTTGCCTTTTACATCACAGGTTCAGAGATCAGACCCTTTTTCTCGAGCAAAATTTAGCAGATATTACTTCTGAATGGCATAACTTTGACTTAGCTTTAATCCAATTTTTAGTGCTAAACAGGTACCTCTTGGCCTTTTTCTAGACATCTTTTTCAGTTTTCATTCTCACTCATCATATCTTTCATCTTTGTATGTGAAGAACTCTATTCTCCCCTGAATATGTTTTTAATCACTATACTCATAGCCATTCTCGCTATATGTCTGGACCCTTTTGATTCTGTCTTTGATTTCCTTCATATTGAAGGATTACTTATCAGCAGGCTAGGTTGGTCATTTCTTGGTAAATGATCTGTTATAGAAGTGAAACTTTGAGTGTCTGGTGTATTTAGAAGACTTCTAGATGATGTTTGGAGCTTGTATGATTTAACTGTTGCATGCTTGAGAGTGAGGCATTTTGTGAGTTGAGTGTGACTTGGGATGATTTTGCCTTACATAGTTTGATATTTTGCATTCTTTGCCCTTCATATCTCCATAATTTTGGATGATTGATTTTTTTTGTCAAATTCTCTTCCTCAACAGTGAACTTCCTTAAGTCTTTCTTCCACCATGCTATTCTTTTCTACACAAATTATTCTTAGAGAACCTCATACTTCTGTGGTCGCCTTCAGAAATGCAAGCTTCACATTCACCTTCAGGACATTAGCCTTATGTGTGGTTGCTTACAGGAATGCACCCTTCATTTGCACATAATACTTAATTTGTATGCTATTTCAGCAGTATATTTCACCTTCTTATCTAAGGTTCTTTTGAGTTGATTCTATACTTTATTCTTCCATTTGGACTGAATGGCAAGTGATTTCCATAGTGTTTTCACTCCTGAGCCCATATGGCTTTTTTTTCTTTTTGTAGAGTGCTAAAAGCATATGCTATATAGTCTAGCCATCCCACATGCATTTAAAGGAAATCTTTGTTCCCTCACTGCCTAGAGGTTTATTTGAATGCCAGATGTCACCTACAACTCACACCAGCATGCAGAAATATCCACAGGATTCAGTTACTCGGAGAAAACCTTAAGGGATAGCATAGTCCCCTTTCACTGCTACATAGTGTCAACAAATGAGATTTTATGGAGTGTATGTAATGGTAACAAGTAAGTCATTATATTTGGACATTTGCTAAGATTTAAAAGCCTGTGATGTGTTTGGGTGTTTTTTTTCTATTTTAAATGCATTTTGGCTACCATCCCTAAGGCTGAAAACAACTTTTTTTTCACACTCAGGACTGAAAGAGTTAATGTAAATGATCACATTATAGAAATACATTTAGCATCCTCAAAATTTTATTTTGGTACATTCTCACTCGAGAGCATCATAACATACAGCGTGCAGATTTTTAACTGAAAAAAAATGTGGTGAGTGATATCATGTATCTTTACATTACTTACTCGATCAAACCAAGTATCAAGTGTATTTCTTTATTATTTTTAGAATGTATTGTATTTCCTCAGTGTTTTTTTAGAATGCATTGAATGTATTTCCTCTTTACTTTTTGGAATGTATTAAAGTTGATGTAAAAATCTACATATTTTCAGGGATCATCAGACACATCACCACAGCTTGAAAGTGATACAGCAGCTTTGCGTAATGAGATGCGGGTGTACCAACAGGAACGAGATTTCTTTAAACAGCAGTATGAGAATCTTAAAGCCAGCTTTGCCCAGTCACCTCCTCAGGTAAAATAGATTGGAACTGTATACTGTAAAACTCTATTACTGATTAGAATATTTTGGCAGGTACTCACCTTCAGGTAGCAGTAAATGTTGATTGGGCAGCATATGACTAGGTTGTGAAAAGATGATTCAGTATCTTGAAGTAAATGCTTGACTCACAGTTAAATCGTCTGATCTAACATAGTATTTTCAAAGAAAGTTTGCTACTTGGAATTTAACAAAACATCGTCAGGTCTCGTCAGAGTACTTCTCACTCAAAAGAATCCATTCTGTCCATGCTATTGGTTGAAGTGTAAATTTGGGCTGCAGAAGCCCCAGGTAAAGGGGTCCTAGGGTAATGCCAGGAGCCTTTCACATGGGGATGTGGGCTAATTATGAATAAATGAAATTGATAAGCTTTGAGTAAAGCTTCATTAAACAATCTTGCTTTTAATTCGCCTCTCTCCTTTCATCATTCAGAAGATAGGAAATTTTAAAAAAGATTTTTCGAACCTTAGAAAACTCTCAGGTAGTTTTGTGTCTGTGGTTTGTTTGAAGATAGTAGTTTTATTTTGTGTCTGTGATCTGGTTGAAAACAGTTATTATGTTTAGTATTTATAGTCTAGTTGAAAACGGTAGCTATGCTGGTATTTGTGATGGGAAATTTTTTTCAGGCAGGTGAAGAGGTGGACGTCAGCAATGTACTTCGTGAGAGGGACATGCTGCATCAAGAACGTGATTTCTTCCGGAATCAGTATAATGACATCTCCCGTAGAATAGCTCAAATGACAGCAACAACTCCTTCGGTGTCACAAACTATTGTAAGTGCTCAGTCTTAAAGATGATGTCTCGTCTTTTACATATTATTATCAAACTCATTTTTGCTAATTGTTCAGTGTTTTGCAGCCCTATCGATGGATTATGATGTGCATTAATGGAATATTATATTATTAGTTTTTGAGCTTTATATTGAATCATTGAATGCTTTCCAGTGATATATTGCCATTGAAATATTTGCACTTTTTTCCCCTAGACTCTGTGATATTCATCATTAAGCTATGCCTGGGCAGTATCCATCATTATGTTTAATTGACTATATGACGTTTGATGGAACTTAGTGAATGGATGGCCTTCACCCCATGTTCAGACTTACCAACCATCTCTTTGTTATTTGATCAGTGTTCTTACTTTAGGTGGGCCAAGAGGGTCTGAGGTTATATGCTGTCATTTGACAGTAGGCTTTGTTGGTATAGCAGAATTTTGTAAATGAAATCTTTGAACTTTTAGTTACCAGTGTTGGGTTGCTATTTAGGAGTTAGTACCACATTGCTTCTTGGTTTTACTATATTCTGAAGTCCGAAAATAACCCTAGACAAAATATTTGAGCTAAAGTATCATTTGTTAACCTTCCCAGTGTAATGCAAAGTTTTTGCAACTCATGAAAGGATTTCATTTTCAGAGACAGGAAATGGAAGCTCTTATGGCGGAAAAGCGTGGAGCAAACATTGCCAAGGCAGATCTTGAGGCTCAGGTATGTCTGATATATTTGCTTGAGTAGGTAGTAGTTAGTACACAGCCACCGACCAGGGAGGTATATTACCGGTCCTGCCCACCCGGGTATCAGGTGGGTTAGTGATGGCTGTGTAGCAAGCCAGAATTTAAGTTGTCACGTTGCACTTCCCTGACCCAGGTAGCTGTCCTTTCTGCCTCCCCCACATGTGGACTGCTAGCATTCTGTTTACAAACATACAGTCTCTCCTTGTCACACATAACTCTTGATAACACTTCTTGAAAAGGATTCTTAAAAGTCTGTTCATGTTATACTTTAACCCTGTTTACTGAAAAAATTCGTTTGTATTGTTTTATTTAGGATTTGTGTATTTTCTTAAATATTTTATACACAAAAGAATGTATACCAAGGAAGGAAACAGTGTTAATGAAGTCACTTTATTCTGTTATTTATTGCTTTTACTATAACTGTGAAGTAGTTGTAAAAATATTTCATAACCATAGTGAAATATAACACAGTATTATCTATTTATGAATTATTATTTGTAGATCGTGAGTAGATTTTGTGCTTTTCACATGAATGAAAAATTTTGATCTTCAGGTGAGGATTCTCATGGAGAAATTATCAGAAGCTGAACGTGAGAAGAATGAGATAGACAGTCACACACGGGAGTTACATTCTGCCATTGAGAAGTAAGTGATCTGGAATCTTGCTGGTCATGCAGTTGTTGAACATAGTGGTGATGTTTGATTATTACTTTAAGATAACTAGAGAGAAAAATGAATTATAAGTTAATAGATAGTAATTTGACTGGATAGACACTCTTTATCTATTATTACTATAACATAAACAGTAAGAAAGATAATTACAAGTTAGTAAATGGTAATATTGCCGGATTGATAGCCCTTATCTTTGATTATACCTTTGATTCTCTTAGAAAAATATTTTTTGCTGTCTTAAGCATATTAGCTATGTAAGGAAAAATTACTATGGGGTGAGTATTGAACTCATATTACTATGTGATGAACATTGCTCTGTCATGAGGAGGCCTGCAAAATCTTGCACACTTTTAAACTTGAAACCATTGTTTAGAAACTCCTCTCCTCTTTTTATCCTGTTTCACTTGTTCTCAATTTTCAGCTTTTGTTTTAAGCTTACATTTTGTTAAAAGTTTGTTTGGGGGCTTTACCTTGAATGCTATTCTTAGAATGAGAGCAGCAGTTTTCACAAAAAAGAAAAAAGGTAGGTGAATGCACATCAAACTTGAAATAAGCTTTCCTGGGAGCTAATGTCAGTTTACAGTTTGTGGTTTTCATCGGAACTGTGCAGTATAAACTTTACAACTGATATTTGAATTAATTTTTTGTAGATAGAAGTTACCCCCCCAAAAATCATGTGGCTTATTGTTTTTAAGGCTTCAAGATGCAGCAACTCAAAGGTACCCACCATCCACCCAAGCTTTCATAATGGAGATCAGAAAGGCACGAGACTCAGCCATGTCTGACCTAGATAGGGTTAAGAAGGAACGAGATCAGCTTCGGGAAAAACTGAGGGTATGTAATAAAATGGTCCTGTATCTTTTTCAAATGGGGTGAAAATGTATGCTTACCCTTGAAGGGGACACAGATTATCTCTAAAGATGTTATTTGTTCAAATCAGTTGAACATTTTATATATTTTGATGATAAAAATATCTTGCCTTATATTGGTATATTTTTGCATCTCATGTCATGAAATTTGGGTGAGATGATATGGAATTTGGTTACTTGTTACTTTAAAAAAGTTTTGTCATATCTAGGATCTTTATGATAATTTCATGCATAGAATATGCCATTCATTCGAGTGAATCCTAATACACTTTCAATTATACACAGACAGCAACATCTCACCAAATTCGAGAGAAAGCAACTTTAGAGGAGGAATCAGCAAACCTCCGTCGTCAGACTGAAGAAGGCAGCAGGGCAGTAACGGACCTTCAGCAGCGCTTACACTCTCAGGCTGCTCTAATATCATCCCTGCAGGATCAGGTGCAGAGTCTACAGGATGCTCTACAGCGAGCCCATGATGAGCTTGGTCTTCAGGGGAAACAGTCAGATGAGATCAAGTAAGTTTATAGTATAAAGTCATTTCTTGCCCAGGTATTATCAGATATCTGGAAGATTACTTCATGATCTGCAAATTAAACTGACAATATAATCAAGAAGCCAGTATTAAAAAGTAGGATGAAGAGAAACTATTGTCCATGATGAAGGAATCATCTGGAGGTTCAGAATAGACCACCTTGTCCATTGCTAAAAACATTGAATATCTTGTTAATTTTAAAGTTTTGAGTAAGTTGCTACCTTATGATAAAAAAGAGAATGCAGCAAAACTAAAGACTATCATTTGAGGTAGCACAGTGTGTAGATTCAGATATTTATTTATAATTACCCTAGGACCCATTTTTAAGAAAGACTCGTGGTGTTATCCAGGAGCTCCTTCAACAGACTCAGTAGCAGTAGCAGGGAAATTTGAACTCCTTTGGAGAAAGACATTCTTTGATGAGACTGTACTCCCAGTGATGCAGCCTCACCAAAGGTGACTTTCACTCTTCATGTAACCTTGAGCTGGTGGAGTCCAGTAGTAACACTTGAGTTTAGGTATTATGATTTATTTTTCATACAGCATTGCTTTATCCCACATTTGCAAAGTAGTGCCAGGATCAGATGAAGAAAGGCTGCAATTGCTTGCATCCATGCTCAAGATATCATGTGTGATGCACTGAAACCACAGTTCCCTATCCACATACAGGCTTCACAGACCCTTTTCCATTGTTTTCCTCTGCCCATTTCACATGCCTTAGTTCAGTCCATTGACCCCATGTCAACCCCAGTATACCACATTGTTCCAGTTCACTCTCTCTTGTGCACACCTTTCACCGTCTTGCATGTTTAGGCCTCGATCACCCAAAATCTTTTTCACTCCATCCTTCCATCTTGAATTTTGTCTCCCCCTTTTATGTATTCTCTCCATTTCTGACCCCTTTTAAAAAATCCAGGGGCTGCTGTAATCCCAAGGCTGCTTTGTGCTAAGTAACAGGAATAGGATGTACCCCTTTTGAGCAAAACCTTCTCTAAACAACTTTGCTTTGTGAGCTGACAAGGACAGAACCTTACCAAAATTGATTTTCCACTTCTGGTGTAACCTGAAAAAGGCAGATTCTAGTAAAACAAGAATTTAGGTATGTTCGTATGTGTACAGATGCACAGGTTTAACCTTGGTTGAAATGTGTGACATGAGAAATGTAGTGTCATCCATAATCAGGTCTCTTGGGAAAAGAATGATGAAAAGCAAGGAAGAAAGTTGGATATGATTCCTGAAGACCAAGAATGCTCTATTGAAATGGTTTTATTGCCATTTCTTAGCGGAAGTGTAGAATTAGTTTTTGGTCATAGAATATTTTCGTGAGATGGCCATGACTTGGGCATACATCTGTTGCACCATCTTGGATACTGTAAAAGAATTACAAGTTTATAAATCTGCCATCTGCTGTTTTGTTGGTTAAGGATGACTGTTTTATCTGTATAGCAGGCAGATATGTATATGTTTATGTGTAAGTGTATGCATGTGTAAATGTGTGTGGATGTAACCCTGTATATGCCATTACTGCTTTGAGAAATCTTAGTGAGAAATAGAGGAAGAGAAGGATTTATTAGTGGTTTATATGGATCTAGAGGAATTGTACAACAGGGTTGATTGGGATGCATTGTGGAGCCTTGTATGTACCATTATTGTTTTGAAAAATCTGATTGAGAAATAGAAGAAGAGAAGGATTTATAAGTGTATGGCAGGGTTGATTGGGATGCATTTTGGAGCCCTCTGTATACCATTATTGCTTTGAAATCTTTGAGTGAGAAATAGAGGAAGAGAAGGATTTATAAGTGGTTTTTATGGATCTAGAGAAAATGTACAACAGGGTTGATTGATAAGCATTGTGGAAGATGTGACAAATATCTGATGTGGGAGGAAAGCTGCTGAAAGCAGTGGAAAGCTTTTATCAGCAGTTTCAGGCTTGTGCATGAACATTCATGGTTAAGAAAAACCCATCTGTGTTGCTACTAACATTTCTGTTTAAGGATTGAATTTGTGCATCCTTTGGTGTCTAAGCTAAACATCTTGTTCTTTTCATACAGAAAACTCTTGGAAAGGAAGGTAGGAGAGATAGGGGACACTGAACATCAGCTTGAGTTTCGTCTCAATCAGCTATCAATGTCTGAGGCTCGAGTGAAGGAGTTGGAAGCTGAATTGTTAAGGGTAAATGAAGAACTTGCTGAGTCTAGAGCAGAAGGGACAGCCATGAGGAATACTGCAAGCCGTTTGGATCATGATAAGGATCTTCTGAATGTAAGTTTGATATTTACTGTAATTTGAATTGATCTAAGTAGGGCATGTGAAGTGGCCAGGGGAAACCATGGAAAGGTCTGTGGGGCCTGGTTGTGAATGGGGAGGCTGTGGTTTCAGTGTATTGCATATGACAGCTAGAGAATTGATGTGAGTGAATGCGGCCTTTCTTTGTCTGTTCTTGGCCCTTCTTCATTAATGCAGAAAATGACAGTAAAGAATAAAAAGAAAAATTATGTTTGATTTGTCTTTCATTGATGTGAATTTTTAAGTATTGTGCAATCACTTAGCTCATATAAATTTATGATCGGTTTATTTCTTGGGTGCAAAAGTAAACCAAAGTCTTCCACACAAGTATAGTACTGTTCTTGGATTGATTTTGCCCTGTAATTTCATTTATCAGTGAGACTAATGTTTTCCTCCATAGTTCCACCTTGACACTTAAAATGCTTTTAGTACTCTTGATAAACGAAGTACCTTTACTGCTCATGATGGATTTTTTTTCTACTCTGCATCTGTCCGTCCCTTTTGTGGTAGACTTGTTCTCTGTCTGACTTCATACCCCAGGAGTCCTCTCTATCCAGGCTCCTGTAGCACTCAGAAAGTTGGCAACAGTTATGGTTAAGGCCGTAGGTCATACATTGTTGTAATGTTATGAGCAGAGAGTGCAGGGCACTCTCTCAGGTTTATCAACCTTTTGTACCATTCACCTTACATGGACTTAATGCTCATTGTGGGCTTTCATGGATGTAACTCTTACTGTGGGCTTTCAGCCCAGTCATATCTATTTATTTTTTCATACCACATATTCACATACTCTCACTTTCATTGTGAAATCAGCTTATTGTCCTAATTCCAGCTATACAATACAGGTTTCCATCCTTTTGCACTTATGATTTGGCTCATCAGTGCTTGATACTGTAAAAGTAAAAACTCGCATCCACCCATAAGGGTTGGGGTATGCACTCCATCATAGAAGCAGTTACATTCTGTCCATTGTTAGAGGTGTTAAATATGAAAATAAGTTAATGTTAATTTAAAAGTCTTTCAAGAGTCGAGTCATAACTCAGGTGACTGAAATATACTGCTGCTTTTTCACTCGAAGAGTTGTCCAAGCTTGTTGACATGTCATAATAGAGCTGCCAGATAATACCCATATTCCATGATTCTTGGTTATGTGATGTGTGAACTAGTTAGGTTTTATACTCTAAAAAGGAATCATGAGTTCTTAGAATGAATCGTTTGTTTAGTCTGTTCCACATTTACAGGTTAGTTTCTGATGCATTAGTTTTAAAAGTTCACCTTGTATTTAGCTTAGTTAGGACAGTTATTAACTGCAGTGCTTTAGAATATGGATTTTTGTGCTTTATTCATTGCTTAGGCCACTGTTTCGCAACAGATGGGGCATGTATCGCTGGTGGGATACAAAAGGCATATAGGTGGGATGAGAAGTTTCGAAAAGTATCAAAATTATCGAAATAAGGCATTTCTTTTTCTTCTCGGTATGATGTTGGAAGAATAATATTCAACAGTCTCCTTCAGGTACTGCGAGTCTTACAGTGAAAACAGAATATTAACAATGTATCATTTAAAACTATTAAGAAACATTACACTTTTTTTCAATATATCTTTGTAAACAGATTTCCCCCTCATGACAAGTAAAGAAATGAAAAAGGCAAACCATATTCAACTCAGAACAGCTCTATGAGTCACTTTTTCAAACATTATTCCAAGAATTTATATGCTTGTCAATAGAATGCAGCCACTGGCTACACAGTGATTGATTACTGGATCGTCATCTTTTTAGTATTAAGAGTTTTTGTTTCTCACAGTCACAGCAATGAAAACCCCTCTTAACTGAATTATTGCATTTTGTATAGCTTTAAGTTTCCCATATTTATTGGTCAGAATTATACTAATGCATTCATACTTATGGCATTTCATTTCTGCCTTGTTGGGGCTAGGATTTTTTAGTGCATTGGTTTTGGGACATGTGCTTGACAGTGTTGAGAAATGCTAGTTTAGGTGGCAAACCTCAGTATAACTAATTACAAAGGAAATAGTACCGTATAGTGTACCTATACATATTTGATGTAATGTAGAGCTCTACAGTTAGGTGCTATTATTAGCCACCACATAAACATTGGCTTAATTGTAACTTATTGCCAGAGGCATTAGGATTGTTTTGCATGAGTTTTTGCTGTGATCTGACAAAAGAGAATGAAAGGGATATATTGTCATTCAGCTTCCCCATAATGTTGATTTTTTTGGTTGTACCAATTTTGAACTCTCTTGTGACAAAATAAGCCTGCATTATCTGTGGTGCTACCTGTTAGGTTTGCTGTCGGAGTGCTTTTTAATATGCTTCACAATAAGTAATATCCAACATCCACCTGTAGCAAGGTAGTTTGGAGGTCGATATTAGTGTTTAAGCTTTCATTTGATGAATGGTCCATATGGATAATTGACAGGTTGGAATAAGCAGATACCTCTAATATGTACTTCTTGAAGGAAAACAGACTCTTAATTATCAAAGTATATTTGCAGACTGAGTTGGACACGAAAACTGAGCACCTGTCAAATCTGAGAGAAGAACTGCGGAAGAAAGAAGCATTAATAGCTAAGCTAGAGGGCAACATTACGAAACTTGAGGGAAAGCTTGAGTAAGTACAGAATTTGTGTATATCAAAAGATTCATTCTGTCAAAAAAAAAAAAGAATTTAATCACCATAAGTATTTTCGTCATGATTGCTTGATTATTTTGAATACTATATTTGACTTACCCTGCGCTGCAAATACTTAACTTCCATTTAAGGAAACTTGTGAATTACTGTGATTATTAAACTACAAAAATTATTTGAATTATCATAGTATTTTAAGTATATTTGATACTCTACTTGATTACAAGACATTCTTAGCTATTATTATCATTAAAAAGACAAAAGTTAGTGAAGAAGGGCTCTACAGGTACTTCAGACCCAAGAGATTGACCAATTTAATGACTTAATGAGGTCATAGGTTATGTCACTAGGTGCTGCCAGAAGAATGATAGCTGACTGTGCAGAAGAGATATGGTTTGCATGTCATATTGGATGTAACAGGAATAGTAAGCATTTTCTTGATCTTTTAGTGTACATAGAGATTGTAAATGATGTATGGAAGTCCTGATTTACAGTACTCTTGAGTTCACATGAGGTTAGGAGAAGTAAGTCTTCTGTTGTTTCTCTGTATATTATCTGTTGCTTTTATACAGTAGATAACTGCTCATTAAAGTTTTATACATTTTGGTTGATGGATAGATGAATAATTAGCTCAATGATATTTACCTAAGAATGAAATTACTGTATATAAACTTCTGAATATAGTGGTTATTAATGTTTATTACAAATATTTTACAAGCATGAGTTGAAAATGATGATATGGGTTACAAAATATGTGATACAGTAGTTTTGGTGTGTGAATGATGGTACTTATTTTGCACAGTGATAATGGCAGTCTAGGCCTATCTTTCTGAGCAATGGGATGATTTTCATAACAAATACTTCGTTCCACATTCCAGATTAGGTGGGAATTGTGCTTATGTATAAATACGTAGATTCTTTTCACTAGGTCTTTGTGTCAACATCGTATAGCTGAGCTTAGATTGGCATCATCAGTTTTGAGTTATAAGATAATTCACTTGATAGATGTAATAGCATTACCCTCTGTCTTTTTCGTCTTTTTCTGTAGATTTAGCTATGAAGGTGTTCACTTTTTTCTATGAGATGGAGAAACAATTATTTCTTTAATATTAGGAAACTTCATTTGATGGTGTCTTATTGAAATTGTGTTAGATATGCTCTTTGATATATGTTAAATCAAAACAACCTTGATATTACAAGAAGTTACAGTATTGAGTTTGTAGCAAATTCTTGCAGGGGGAATTGTCACTGTACAATGTTTTTACTTTGCAGGGATCTTTTTTTCTTTGTGTCTTACGTGGATAGAGTTTTTCATGCATGTAGCCCCATCTCTGAGCTTTGTACATATTGCCTATGTCTTTACACACACACACACACACACACATATACACACATTGTGTCCTATGCCAGGTACCCATTTTATGGACCAGTCCTCATGGGAAGTTGAACAGCTGGGTGGACTGTGGACTGGCTGCAGTAACCAGGACTCAGACTAATGCAAGTTTGATCTCGAGCAGCCCGTGCATGCATGATGGTCAGTAACATTAACCATTACACTACAGAGTTCAATGTGTATGAATGTATGTTATTGCATTTCCCTATAAATGAAACACTTGTGTGGGTATGTTTGTTGTCTATTCCTATGAATGAAACATTTGATCCCTCTTGAATGCAATTTATTCCATAATCATCTGAAACTTTATGAAGGAAAAAATGTAACTGCATCCTGTGAAGACACTATAAGTGGTCTTACAGGAATGTTTCAAAAAGTTTATACAACACAATTACCAAATTTTTCTTTTTGATACAGAATGTAGGTACACATTACTAGACACATGATGATGATTTTCAGACACAAAGAACTGTTTTGCCCTTTCACTCTTCTATATACCATTTACTAGGATAATTGTGAAAATTTGTCTTTCTGTAACCATTGTGTAGCACGCTTAAAGATGTCATCTTATCTTCATCTGGAGTTACACATGGTGGGTAAGTTATCACAGGCAAAGGTTAGTGGCCGTGGTGACGGTAATGCCCATTTATGAAGGAATACCTTCCTCCTCATCATATGGATGTGGTCATATTGTCCTTTGTCATACAGTGGTGGTGACAGAACCCCACCAAGGGGTCATGGACCGTTCGCCATCATCACGCCCTGTGTAATAGGTGCCACTTGGCTCCCCAGGGGTCTTGAAGTATGTGTCTTCTAAGAAGCCCCATATCTCTGTATCTCCCAATGAGCGACCAGACCAATCCAAGGAATGTGTTGCATCTTTGCTACCTATGGAGTAAGTACTATCCAGTGCTCCCAAGGAGTAGATGTTAGTAAGGGTAGGGCGATCTTCTAGGTGTCGCTCAATGCGACGGGCGCTCTCAGAGACTGGCTTGTGGTGTACCTCTTCTGCATTCTGTGAACTTGAGGCATTGGAAGTGTCAATTGCTAATGTGTTGTTTAGAGTACCTAAAGAATAGATGCTGTTGCCATGAGAAGTTGTCACACTGTTACTTTCGCGATGCTGGGGTGTGTTGCGTCTAGAAGAAATATCTGCCAAGATGAGGGGACTATTTGGAGTGACTGGAGAGGTGGATGATGTGCAAATGGGGGTGATTGGTCGCCACTGTTTCACCGCTAGAACCTGCCCTGCACCGCATGGGCCTCTGGTCTCCATTCGGTAACAGTATCCATCGTCCCACCTGACAAAACCCTTCCGCATGTCGCAGGTACAGAAAACACTGCCTGTCGTCTTGTCATAAGATAGTATTTCAGAGTGCTGGCATGGACCACGACTTCCTAATTCATAGCACTGATTATCTCTCATCCAGTAGCCCACTAGTTCGGATGTGCAGCCACAGGTGCCACGCAGTGGTGATTCTTCATCATAAATGAAGAGTTCGCCCTCAGGACAAGGTCCACGCCATCCCAGTCTGAAGCAGGTATCTGTGACAGGATCATAGCGCCGAGTTCCAGTACAGGGATACAGTTGGCATTCACCGATCACATTTGTTGTGTTACTAGTTACTGGTGTGAAGAAATGGCCTTTTTGACAAGGTCCTCTTGAGTACAGTCGGTAGCAATACCCATTAAGTGGCCAGAAGGCATGGTCATCACGGCATTGGCACTGAGTGGTCATAGCATTTGGGTCAAAGGTAAAGATTTGCCCTGGTTGGCAAGGGCCCTGATGGTTTAACTCATAGCATCCACCACTCATGCTGTGATAGTTGGTGACGATAGAGGAACTACAGCTACACTCAGTAGCTCCTTTTGTGGCATTGTAAAGGAAGATGCTGCCATCTAGACATGGCCCACGTTTGAATAACTCAAAACATAGGCCAGTGAGGGACCAGTAGTTGCTAAACATCACCGTTCGATCACATCCACAGTCAGGGAACCCTAGAAGAAGTTACCTTTTTAGTTATAGCAAATTGAAGTTATTTTGTAAGTGAAGTGCTTTAGAAGTCTTGTTGATACAGTCAGTGAGGTCAGCTATGATATTTTACACTGGAATATTGCAAACATATTATCATATTATCAATATTATCATATTATCATATTATCAAGACTGAATATTGAAGTGTAGATGATAGGGAAGAGAAGAAGCTAATGAAAAGTTGTCTTTACCTGTGTCTGGGTTGATGTAGATCAGGTACCCTTTGAGGCAGGGACCGCGAGTATGGTATTCATAGCACTTCTTGGTACGAGGCCAGAACACATGGCGTGGTGGGCACTCAATGAAGTCCTGACACTGACCCTCCAGTTCCTCTTCATCAGGATCTAAGTATTCTCTGAGATGGATAGGACCATACCATTGTTGATAACCACAAGGAATAAAGTCATGGAAATTTATAATGTCATATTGAACGCTTTGAAGATTGATTGTGTATCTACCAGAATTCAGTAATGATCCATTCATTTAGAGCCCTTAATTGGAAGTTATGGAAAATTATTGTGAAAATTTGAAGAAAGAGTGTTATATACTGAGCCTAGTTGTACAGCAGTAAAGTGTATTATATCGAGGTTCACAGTTGGTGGAATGCGTTATTTGGGGGTGCAGTGGTAACTGATAAGGTGTGTTACCTATATATGTGGTCACTTTGAGGTGTTGCCTGAAGTTCATTATGTGTAGGCAAATAGTCACTGTTTAGGTGTGTTACTTGGAGGTACACAGTCACTGGTGAAGTGTGTAACCTGAAGGTTCATGGTTTCTGATAGGCACATTACTTGGAGGCACATGGTGTATTACGTGGAGATATGTGGTTACTGGTAAGTGTGTTACCTGAAGGTATTTGCTTGCTGGTAAGGCATGTTACCTGGAGATACATAGTCACTGGTAAGGTGTGTTAACTGGAGGTGCACATTCGCTGATGAACTATGTTACCTGGAAGTACATGATCGCTGGTAAGGGGTATGATGCAGAGGTACATGTTCACTGAAGTCTGTTACCTGGTGTTACCTGTTCATTACAGGTTAAGTGCATCACTTGGACACATATGGCCACTGGTGAAGTGTGTTAATTGATTGTATGTGGTACTTGGTTAAATGTTTTGGTTGGAGGAACATGGAATCCTAGTGAAGTTTCTTTCTCGAGGATACTTGGTCTCAAGTGAAGTTTGTTTCTGGGATGGGTTGTAGAAGTCTCAGATAAAGCGTTACTTGATGTATATATATATACCCTGTTGAAGAGTGTTACCTGGGGGCACAGGGACCCCTGGAGAAGCTTGGGTAGCAACGTCCTGTGGGTGGGTATAGCAGTGTGCCCCGTGGACATCTGCAGGCAGCCATGCCCTGGGCAGGATCATAGTAGAACTCCTGGGTTTCCCCGCAGGGGCCCTGGCAGTGGGGAAGAGCATCAGGAGGTATGAGGGAGCTGATTACATGTTAGATAAGTGGTCTTGAACATTACAAAAATAAAACTGTATACAAGAACTAAGTAAGATTCCTTCAGGATTGTGATAATTTTTAAAGAATTATGAAAAAAAAAAATTACAAAGAATTTGCAGGTAATGCTGAAGGAATACATTTTGAAATCCAAAAAGAATGAAAAAATTTTGGAGCAAGAAAAACATAAAACTCAGTAAGAATTATGAGGGAGACTATTTCAAAGAGTTAGGAACAGGGTAAAACATAAAATGGTGTGAAAATATTCCAATCACAGCTGCCGCTTAAGAAATGTTATCACTAAATATTTAAGAAACAACACACTGTCCTTAAAGTTAAGATATCCATAAACGTGATTCTCAGAGGTTTTTCATAAAGACCCATCTACTCGTACACATGTATACATAAGTACACACATACACGTACATATGCATATGTTAATATGTAGTTATTTGTCGAAGTGTTGTCAATGGATTGAACCAGAGCATGTGAAGCATCTGGAGTAAACCATGGAAATGTCTGTGGAGCCTGGATGTGGAAAGGGAGCTGTGGTTTCGGTGTATTACACATGACAGCTAGAGACTGAGTGTGAACGAATGTGGCTTTTTTTTTTTCTGTTCCTGGCGCTACCTCACTGGAGGGAGGGGGGAATGCTATTTCATGTGTGGCGGGATTGCAACAGGAATGGATGAAGGCAGGAAGTATGAATATGTGTACACATTATATTATACTTAATTACAGTGATGGCTTGTGCAAAAGATGCCTGTGGCATGAGAAAGGTGGGAGGTGGGCAGATTAGAAAGGGTAGTGAGTGGTGGGATGAAGAAGTAAGATTGTTAGTGAAAGAGAAGAGAGAGGCATTTGGACAATCTTTGCAGAGAAATAGTGCAAATGACTGGGAGATGTATAAAAGAAAGAGGCAAGATGTCAAGAGAAAGGTGCAAGAGGTAAAAAGAGGGCAAATGAAAGTTGGGGTGAGAGAGTATCATTAAATTTTAGGGAGGATAAAGAGATGTTTTGGAAGGAGGTAGATAAAGTGCATAAGGCAAGAGAACAAGTTGGAACATCGGTGAAGGGGGCAAATGGGGAGGTAGTGGTGAAGTGAGGAGATGGAGTAAGTATTTTGAATGTATGTTGAATGTGTTAGATGATAGAGTGGCAGATATAGGGTGTTTTGGTCGAGGTGGTGTGTGAAGTGAGAGGGTGTGGGAGAATGATTTGGTAAACAGAGAAGCAGTGAAAGCTTTGCGGAAGATGAAAGCCGGCAAGGCGGTGGGTCCGGATGGCATTGCTGTGGAATTTATTAGAAAAGGGGGTGACTGTGTTGTTGACTGGTTGGTGAGGGTATTCAGTGTATGTATGGTTCATGGTGAAGTGCCAGAGGATTGGCGGAAGTCATGCATAGTGCCATTGTACAAAAGCAAAGGGGATAAAGGTGCGTGTTTGAATTACAGAGGTATAAGTTTGTTGAATATTCCTGGGAAATTATATGGGAGGGTATTGATTGAGAGGATGAAGGCATGTACAGAGCATCAGATTGGGGAAGAGCAGTGTGGTTTCAGAAGTGGTAGAGGATGTGTGGATCAGGTGTTTGCTTTGATGAATGTATGTGAGAAATACTCAGATAAACAGATGGATTTGTATGTAGCATTTATGGATCTGGAAAAGGCATATGATAGAGTTGATAGAGATGCTTTGTGGAAGGTATTAAGAGTATATGGTTTGGGAGGTAAGTTGCTAGAAGTGGTGAAAAGTTTTTATCGAGGATGTAAGGCATGTGTATGAGTAGGAAGAGAGGAAAGTGATTGGTTCCCAGTGAATGTTGGTTAGCAGTAAGGATGCATGATATCTCCGTGGTTGTTTAATTTGTTTATGGATGGGGTTGTTAGGGAGGTGAATGCTGGAGTTTTGGAGAGAGGTGCAAGTATGCAGTCTGTTGTAGATGAGAGGGCTTATGAAGTGAGTCAGTTGTTTGCTGATGATGCAGCACTGGTGGCTGATTCATGTGAGAAACTGCATAAGTTGGTGACTGAATTTGGTAAAGTGTGTGAAAGAAAAAAGCTGAGAGTAAATGTGAATAAGAGCAAGGTTATTAGGTACGGTAGGGTTGAGGGACAAGTCAATTGGGAGATGAGTTTGAATGGAGAAAAACTGGAGGAAGTGAAGTGTTTTAGATGTCTGGGAGTGGTGGGATGAAGAAGTAAGATTGTTAGTGAAAGAGAAGAGAGAGGCATTTGGACAATCTTTGCAGAGAAATAGTGCAAATGACTGGGAGATGTATAAAAGAAAGAGGCAAGATGTCAAGAGAAAGGTGCAAGAGGTAAAAAGAGGGCAAATGAAAGTTGGGGTGAGAGAGTATCATTAAATTTTAGGGAGGATAAAGAGATGTTTTGGAAGGAGGTAGATAAAGTGCATAAGGCAAGAGAACAAGTTGGAACATCGGTGAAGGGGGCAAATGGGGAGGTAGTGGTGAAGTGAGGAGATGGAGTAAGTATTTTGAATGTATGTTGAATGTGTTAGATGATAGAGTGGCAGATATAGGGTGTTTTGGTCGAGGTGGTGTGTGAAGTGAGAGGGTGTGGGAGAATGATTTGGTAAACAGAGAAGCAGTGAAAGCTTTGCGGAAGATGAAAGCCGGCAAGGCGGTGGGTCCGGATGGCATTGCTGTGGAATTTATTAGAAAAGGGGGTGACTGTGTTGTTGACTGGTTGGTGAGGGTATTCAGTGTATGTATGGTTCATGGTGAAGTGCCAGAGGATTGGCGGAAGTCATGCATAGTGCCATTGTACAAAAGCAAAGGGGATAAAGGTGCGTGTTCGAATTACAGAGGTATAAGTTTGTTGAATATTCCTGGGAAATTATATGGGAGGGTATTGATTGAGAGGATGAAGGCATGTACAGAGCATCAGATTGGGGAAGAGCAGTGTGGTTTCAGAAGTGGTAGAGGATGTGTGGATCAGGTGTTTGCTTTGATGAATGTATGTGAGAAATACTCAGATAAACAGATGGATTTGTATGTAGCATTTATGGATCTGGAAAAGGCATATGATAGAGTTGATAGAGATGCTTTGTGGAAGGTATTAAGAGTATATGGTTTGGGAGGTAAGTTGCTAGAAGTGGTGAAAAGTTTTTATCGAGGATGTAAGGCATGTGTATGAGTAGGAAGAGAGGAAAGTGATTGGTTCCCAGTGAATGTTGGTTAGCAGTAAGGATGCATGATATCTCCGTGGTTGTTTAATTTGTTTATGGATGGGGTTGTTAGGGAGGTGAATGCTGGAGTTTTGGAGAGAGGTGCAAGTATGCAGTCTGTTGTAGATGAGAGGGCTTATGAAGTGAGTCAGTTGTTTGCTGATGATGCAGCACTGGTGGCTGATTCATGTGAGAAACTGCATAAGTTGGTGACTGAATTTGGTAAAGTGTGTGAAAGAAAAAAGCTGAGAGTAAATGTGAATAAGAGCAAGGTTATTAGGTACAGTAGGGTTGAGGGACAAGTCAATTGGGAGATGAGTTTGAATGGAGAAAAACTGGAGGAAGTGAAGTGTTTTAGATGTCTGGGAGTGGATTTGGCAGCAGATGGAACCATGGAAGTGGAAGTGAGTCACAGGGTGGGAAAGGGGCGAAAGTTCTGGGAGCATTGAAGAGTGTGTGGAAGGCGAGAACATTATCTCGGAGAGCAAAAATGGGTATCTTTGAAGGAATAGTGGTTCCAACAATGTACTACCATACACCCTCATTTGCTCTCTCAATCACACACTTTTTATTACCATGCATCTCTCTTATCCTTTCATTGGTTACTCAATCATACCATCTCACATCACATATTGTCCTCAGACATTTCATTTCCAATACATCCACCCTTTCTATTGCCCATTCTTGATAATATTGTTGGAACTACTATTCTTTCAAACATACTCATTTTTGCTCTCCATGAAATATTATCACTTTCCACACATTCTTCATCGCTCCCAGAACCTTGGCCCCCTCCCCTACCCTATGACTCACTTCCGCTTTCATGCTTTGCTGCAAAGACACCCCCCCCCCCCCCCCCCGGATATCTAGAATACTTCACTTTCTCCAATTTTTCTCCATTCAAACTTAAATCCAAACCTACTTATCCCTCAACCCTGCTGAACCTGATGACCTTGCTTTTATTCATGTTTACTGTCAACTTTCTTCTTTCAAACACTCTTCCAAACTCAGTCACCAACTTCTGCTGTTTCTCACTCGAATCAGCCACCAGTCAGGAAGAGAGAAATTGTGTGTGTGTGTTTGTGAGAGAGAGAGAGAGAGAGAGAGAGAGAGAGAGAGAGAGAGAGAGAGAGAGAGAGAGAGAGAGAGAGAGAGAGAGGATGTGGTATGACTGGATGGAATGAAGAAAGAAATGAGGGGGTGTATAAGAGATTTGGTATGGTAGGAAATGCATAGAGAGTGAATTGTGGAGTGGTAGATTGGTTGAAATGTAATACTTTGAAATGGTGAGTTTACAAGGAGAATGTATGCTAGTATGATTAATGGGGTTGATGTGAGAGGAAGGCTACCTGTGGCATGAAGAAATAGAATGGAGGAATACTGAAGGAAGAGAAACTGGAAGAATATGTGGAATGGTTTAGGTAAGGGAGATATGTAAGGAATTGGATAAGTGGACACTATTTGGCCATGGCCACCCTCTTGATGGGAGTTCCCAAAGGGAACAGGCATTGGAGTTATAGATGGGTAGGTATTAAAGTTTGAACTGTGATTATTAGCGGTGAGTGATGGGAATAGGGTAAGACATTGTTGATTAGACGAGTCAGGAGGAGGATGTGAGTTATTATACTGATCATTTTGGTTGTGAGTAAATGGTAATGGCAGCAAGATGCTGAGAATGGTATGTGAGTCACCTGGGTGAAGATCCTGTGGCAGGTATGGTCATGGGGCCAGTAGAGAAGCTGCCAGGATTTAAGGGCACAGGGATTGAGGGTGGTGTTGACCCAGCGAGGCGGGATCACTGCCCCCTGCCCACACATCCACCTGCACCACCATGCCCATGCTACTGCCCACCACCACCATGCATGACCACCTGCCATGGCATAACACGGCCTCTGCACATACACTTGCTTCACATCTGGGAAAGAAACACTGGCCTTAATGTTACTTTGTTTACATCCATGTACACTTAAGTGTTCACCACTCTTTTGAAAGCAGTAGGAACTAATGAAAAGTTTCAGATGAAGGGAACAACGGTGGTACCAGATTCAGGAGAGCTGATTTATAGGGGAAGGTTAGAAGTTTTATATTTGTCCACTGTGAAAGAAAGAAGAGTAAGGGGTGACATAATTTGTGAACCACTTATATGACTTTGATAATGAGCATTTATTTATTTGAAAGGTGATAAAACAACCAGAGGTTTTATATGATACAGAGGAAGAGCCTCATTAGCAAAGGTGTAAAGAAGTACTTTAATTGTGCTGTTTAAGAAAAGGGAATGATAAACTGAGTGATAATGTTGTGAATATGAACAGCATACAAATGTTTAAAAGAAATTTGAAGTGACTGGTCCCTACAAATATAGATCTTCCTCCTCATGCAGTACGAATAGTTGATTATGCACAGTGAATTTGTCAGAGGTGACAGATCAAAGAAGAATGAGAGAGAAATAAAGATTAAGACAGCAGAAAACAGGAGACATTAAAAGAGGCTTGAAGGAAGAATAAGAGAGGAATAAGATCAAGACTGCAGAAAACAAGAGGCAGCAAAAGAGGCTAGAGAGCAGGACAGCCTGTCACTCGCTCAGATAGGTCGGAAATGTTAAGTGGTACATGTGTCAGATTAAAGATAATTTGTAAGTGAACGTAAATGGACTAATTGTAAGTGGAAAAGAGCTTGAGTTCAAGGTCTAAATTAAAGGAGATAGACCAAGTATTGTTGGAGTAGCATAAACTAAACTTTCCAGAGATAAGATTAATAGATGATGAAGGGATACCTTATACCTAGGAGGGAGAGACAAGACAAAGGAAGGGGATTGGCTCTCTTCACAAGAGACAACATTGAGTTTCCAGCAGTACTGATGATAGCCCATTCGAACAGTGCATAACAGGAAGATATATGTTGGAAAGATTTGCACATTGGTTTTAATAATTTAGAATCCAAAATATTTTGATAAACCAAAACAAATGTTCCCTTATAATAGTTGAGAAACAGTTAGGATGATGTAGGAAGCAGAGAGGCACACACTCCTCAGAGATGTTAAAGTTTTGATAATGGGTTTATAAGAAAATACACTTGAGAGAATTTTAGATGGAGTTGTGGATACACAAGTTCTTAGATTGTAGAGAGGAAAAATTCCCTTTTTAAGTACTTTAGTGGGTTGATACACCGTAATTACTATAGCTTTTCTGTACACCTGGAAGAATGGAAATTGAAAATATCAGATATCATGCACAAGTCAGAAAAAGTGATCATGTAATACTTGAGTTTAACTCTTTGTTTAATGTAGAGTTAAAAGATCACAGAGGAAACCATACTGAATAAGAATAAATAATCATGGAAACTACACATACCCCACAGGGGACTACACAGAATATTGTAGTGATACTAGTTGTAGATCAACATAGTATTTATAGTGATTCCTAAATGGATATGACAATGATTAACCATGATGGTATTAGCAGAGATGAAAAAAAAAGTTGGTGTCGTATGGATTTCAGGACACTATAGTTCATTACAGTTTTTTTATATAGTTTTTTGATATAGATGTGCAGTGTAGGGGATGGTGTCAAATATAAGGAACAATAACATAACATGTGAAGGGAGCATCATATGGAGGTATAATGTGAGGTTAGGGATGATGCTGTTGTGAAGTGGAGTACAAGAGATAGTTATGGAAGGGGGGGCTGGTGATAATGATGAAGGAGGAAAGTGGAACAGATTAACATGGGGTAGGATGAGTAAGGCTTAATAACCCTGCAGTAAACCGTGGGGATGATAGCTCAGTAACTGACCTTGGATGGTTGAGAGTGAAAGTGGCGTTGGGAAGTCCATGGGGAAAGTATTGTCACATACTTGTGTACAGGAGATGACACCATGACCTTCAGGAGTCGCAATACAGTATAACGGAAAAAAGAACTTTTGTTTGATGACATAGGTTTAGAGGATTCATTGGTGTATGTATTTCTGACAAAGAAAAAGCCATCTCTTTAGATGCACCATGACAAAATGAACAACTTCACTTGGTAAGTGTGGAGTGCATCATCCATACTCATTGTTGTCCATGCATTTTCTCATAGATGTTGAAGATCCAAACCTTGGGTAACATTAGGTATAGGAAAATACCTACGTACCTTATCAGTTCACTGTGTCGTTGTTCCCATTTGCATAACCATCTTGTACCAGTCTGTGATTAGTCCTCATACTGTCCTGATATGGTGGATCTAATGGAGCATGATTTTGTTTGCAGTATGTGATCTTTTAGATGTCAGCTTGGTGTACTATGTGCCTCAGTCAAGTTCTCTTTCAGTGGAACTACTGATAGAGAGTCACCACAGTGACTTATATCTTTTTATATGTGTGTGTCTGCATTGGCCCAGGACTCCTTTCTTTTTCTTGGAGCTCCAGCAGCTCCAAGACTATGTTACTTCTAGTAACAGGGAAGGAATGGACTCCTTTGGACTTGGAAGTTTTTTGAGGAGACTTTACTCCCTTTTATCATCAGATGATAATACTGTACAGCATCACATGTGGTGTAACCACAGGTAGCTAGAGTCTGGTAATGTGTTTTATTTCATTATAGATATCTATACATTCAGGTATGGATGGGGAAGTGAGGGGGTAGTTTTACACCGTGAGGCCCTATGTCAACATTTCTTTTTATGTCTGCATATGACTAGTGCTGGAACCTAAATCTTTGTAGGTTATTAAAATCCTAAATGCTTGTGATGTTATTTCAGATTTTATGATTATCTGTAGACATATTTAGCTGTAATCCAAGGCCTGTTGGCAAAGTATTTGCATGGGTCAGGAAAAGCAGCAGCTTGAAGACTAATTCCTGTGGAAAACTAGTAATTACCTTTATCTGTTTGGAAAAGGTGCCTTTGAATATTTGTCCACCATTGCCTTCTGCTACATCATTTTTGGTATACAGGAGCCCCCATTTGTGCCTGCTTGGAAATTTTTTGTTATATATATTATTGTCTTAACAACACTGTATTGGGGACTGTGTGAAACATTTTGGCAGTCCAAAAACCTGGTTTACCTCTTCATCCTTGGTTTAGGTTAGTGCTAACTCTCTCAGAAAAGTTCATATGATTTATAATGCAAGTTTTTATTTTCTTCTAAAAATAGTGTTCCTTGTTGCTTAGGTAGTTTTTTCCCCATTTTAAGGACTTGTCCTGTGTTTTCTTGATGAACTTTTCCAGTTCTCAAACTGTACCTGGCAGTGATACCGGCCTATTATTAGAATGCATGTACTGGTCGGTAACAAGTGTGTCCTTGGATCAGATGCCTGTGGACACTGAGACGTAACAAGAAGGGTGGGGATTCCTGCTCTGCATCCACAGGTGCAGTGGCCACCACGGTCCATGGTCACCTGTTGGGTGGGGTGGAGGGAGTCCCAAGGTCACTCACCCTCCTGGTCTCTGTCTGATGAAGGTGGGAGGCAGAAGGGGGGAAAGGGCAAGATAGGCAAGGACACACAAAAGGCCCATGGTGCCCACCAAATGCTCTCCCCACCACATATACACATCAGTCTGGGGTCCCACAAGTATGTTATTTTCTCCCCATATTGTTCAAATAGGTAATTGTACACACACACACACACACACACACACACACAAACAGACAAACAAACAAACAAAGACTCCAAATAACAGAGGAAGTAGAGACAGCCTGTGGCAAGGTAAATGATAGCAATGTTAATGGAGGACATACCGGAAATGCTACTGGAACACTGGGACTGAGGTCACTCATTATGCTCTGATAATAGTAAGGTTTGTGTTCATTATGTTCTCAAGCCTCGAGTACACTGATTGGTATTACTGGTGCTGTGGCTGATACGACTAGTACAGTGGCTTGTATGATTGATACAGTGGCTGATATGACTAGTACAGTGGGTGGTATGATTGATACAGTGGCTGATACGACTAGTACAGTGGCTCGTATGATTGATACAGTGGCTGATATGACTAGTTCAGTGGCTCGTATGATTGATACAGTGGTTGATATGAATAGTACACTGGCTCGTATGATTGATACAGTGGCTGATACAACTAGTACAGTGGCTCATATGATTGATACATTGGCTGATATGACTAGTACAGTGGCTCGTATGATTGATACAGTGGCTGATACGACTAGTACAGTGGGTGGTATGACTGATGCAGTGGATGGTACGACTGATACAGTAGGTGGTGTGACTGGTGGTACAGTGGCTGATATGACTAGTACAGTAGGGGGTATGACTGATACAGTAGGTGGTATGACTGGTACAGTGGGTGGTATGACTGGTACTGTGGGTGGTGTGAGATGGTTGACAGTGTCATGCCGTGTACACCAGGAATTACATAAGTCATACACACCTGGTATGGCAGGGTGCGTGTGGTATGTCATGTGAACCAGACAGGGTGTGTATGGTATGCCTTGTGAACCAGACAGGATCTGTGTGGTGTGCCTTGTGAACCAGACAGGGTGTGTGTGGTATGTCTTGTGAACCAGACAGGGTGTGTGTGGTATGTCTTGTGAACCAGACAGGGTGTGTGTGGTATGTCTTGTGAACCAGACAGGGTGTGTGTGGTATGCCTTTTGAACCAGATAGGAGGGAAATTCCTGTCTGCTGACCTTCTGAAATGACAGTTCTCACCCCAGACCATTTCGTAAACCATTTTTAAGGACATGAGTGGTAATAAGGGACATATTTAAGATCTGCACCCTACCTTGTTAAGGACCTTTTGAACATGAATGGAAAAAAATGAGATAATTTCTTTGTCATTTTTTTTTCATGAAGTTGCCTGGTGGTGTTTGTTTGCAGCTGTTGTGCTTGCAGAAAGATGACTTTCTTGCAGTTCTGTGCTTAAGGCAAGGGAGAAAGAGAGAGAGAGAGAGTTCTCCTGACCAGCTCCCCCTTTGGCCTTGACTGGATTTCTCCCTGGCTTTTCTTGTCCCACCACACCTGCTTCATGAACTCACACTCGTCCCGCCTCACCTGCCGCGTGAACTCACACTCGTCCCACCTCCCCTGCCACGTGAGCTCACACTCATACCACCTCACCTGCCATGTGAACTCACACTCACCCCACCCTCACACTCGTCTCACCTCACCTGCCACGTGAACTCACCCTTCACACACCCCCACCACACATGACATATCGCTTTCTCCATCTTGTCTCTCACACGCCAATTAATTGATGCGGTAATTCTCATGATTACTACAAAATTAACAGTGATAATGGTAATGATTATTATTATATAGTCACTGTGATTATAATGTGTGTAATAGAATACCAGTTGTCCCTGATGGCCCTGGGCTGGTAACACGATAGCTTCATCCAAGCTTGTCATATGAGCATTGTTGTTAGCTCTGTACTCACACTCACCCAGACACACTTGAGCTCACACTCAACCTGACACTTGAGCTCACACTCAACCAGGACACACTTCAGCTCACACTCAACCAGACACGCTTGGAGCTCCCACTCAACCAGGACACACTCCTGGGGTAGGAGGTGATACACACTCGTGAGGGAATGACACAATCACCCACCTCCTTCAAGGACCTCCATACCTTCCCTTTCACTCCTCAGGGACTCTCTCTCTCTCTCTCTCTCTCTCTCTCTCTCTCTCTCTCTCTCTCTCTCTCTCTCTCTCTCTCTCTCTCTCTCTCTCTCTCTCTCTCTCACACACACACACACACACACACACGAGAAGGGACTGACCTACACTATAAATCCCATCTCCTAACAAACCTCTTGACTCAAGCATGATGACCTTCATATATACACCCCAAAAAGAAAAAAAGTAGGTAGACTGTGACCATCTTTGTGTAGTATCCAGGAAGATATCTTCTTAAGCCCCCACTTATTGAATAAGAAGTTTTACCTTTTTTTGTTCTACATTCAGGCGATGGAAGGTAGACAAGAGCCTTTTACATAAGCTGGGTCAGGCAGTGGTGTGAGAGAGCGGGACACTGGGAGTCAGGTTGTGGGATGGGATGTATAGAGTGGTGGGTGTTGGTGGGATATATATATATAAAATGGTGGGTTTAGATGGGATATATAGAGTGTGGTGGGTGTTGGTCGTGATATACAATGATAATGGTGGCTTGACCAAGCCTGGATTTATGGGTGTGTTCCATCACGCCATTGTTTGCCCTGATGTTAAACTATATGTACTTCACCTGCATATATATATATATATATATATATATATATATATATATATATATATATATATATATATATATATATATATATCCTGGTGTCCTAGCAATGTCTCTTTCGTTGTATAACAACTGACTTATATTTCTTTCTTGTGTCACCCCTGATGATGTGATCATTACATGAAAGTGCACTTGGGAACTTATCGTGTTTCATTTCCTTGTGGGAAGAAAGGAATATATATATATATATATATATATATATATATATATATATATATATATATATATATATATATATATATATATATATGATTAGAACAGGTCATGTAACTCAGGAAGTTCGAAGCGGGTCGAATTGCACCCAAATTGGCTAGTCCCACATTGCTTGGTAACCAGGTAGCGGAAGGAGGTGAAGTATAAGGACATGGATGTGCCCGGCTCCCCGTCCAGTGTCGAGCCGTGGTCACTGAAATGAGCCGTGTGGCCTCGAAGCCCGTCAACTGAATCATCTTTTTGTCCGGGGCGCCATTAAACCCGTTGCGCCTAAATTCTTGCCAGGTATTGCTGGTCTTGAGCTTCGGCGCTTTCCATCTCTTTTTCACTGAATTGATGCGTAGAATTGTCGAGTATTTACCGATGGGGAAGATCTTCAAAAAAAAAAAACCCTCACCAAAGCTTAGGCTAAAAAGCTTAGGTAGATGTGTTTGTTGGGCCTGTTTCACACACTTTATCTTTCTCTGGTTGCGGACGTGATTTGCGTAATGGTTGAAGTAAACAACATATATATGCAGTGGCCAGAGAAAAGACGTCTCCTTCAGCCTGTTATTGGTGATGCTGCTGCTGCTGGCCCTGAGCGAGAACAAAGGCAGGAGAGAGAGAAAGAGAGAGAGTGTGTGTGTGTGTGTGTGTGTCCACTCTGACCAGGGCGGGGGTTTGAGGGATGGTGTGTCCCCCCCCCCCCCTCGCGCTCACCAGTGGTGGGCACCCGCAGCCCACCATTGGCTGGCATGGGGTGGGTTGGGGTGGAGGGGGAAGGTCTCCCAGCCCCATCATTGGCCTGCACGGGAGAGGGGGAGGTAGGGGGGGAGAGACACAGAGGGTAAGGGGGAGGTGGTAGACATAGCAGTGGGCACAGAAGACCACCTCCCCACCCCCCCCTCCCCCCATCATCATCATCAGAGATAAACAGACGCGCCTCACCGAACCATCTGGCTCCACTTTCTCTGTCTGGCCAAACCTGCCCACACCACCACTGGTTTGGGCCCGGGTGTAGCTTGTGGTGTGGGGGTGTATGGTCTGGGTTCTAGTGTAGGGGGTGTGGGTTCTAGTGTAGGGGGTGTGGGTTCTAGTGTAGGGAGTGTGGGTTTTAGTGTAGGGGGTGTGGGTTCTAGTGTAGGGGGCGTTGGTTCTAGTGTACGTTGTGGGTTCTGTTATAGATTATGGGTTTTGAAGCTGTTCATTACAGTAAAGCTCTGTGTTATTGGAGTCATATATATATATATATATATATATATATATATATATATATATATATATATATATATATATATATATATATATATTCCTATGAGTCCACGGGGAAAATGAAACACGAAAAGTTCCCAAGTGCACTTTCGTGTAATAATCACATCATCAGGGGAGACACAAGAGAGAAATATAACAGTCAGTTGATATACATCGAAGAGACGAAGCTACGACGCCATTTGGCAAACATGTTATATTTCTCTCTTGTGTCTCCCCTGATGATGTGATTATTACACGAAAGTGCACTTGGGAACTTTTCGTGTTTCATTTTCCCCGTGGACTCATAGGAATATCTTGATCACGCGCAGAATTGTGATCCTTTCGAACATATATATATATATATATATATATATATATATATATATATATATATATATATATATATATATATATATATATATATATATATATTGTAAGGAGGCCTTCATTATAGCCAGGCTGACATAAAAGGGGTCAGAAAGAACGATAAACGAATGATTTATGATGAAAAATATAGGTATGGTGTAGGACACAGGATTGCATGACACAGAGGAACTAGTGTACTACCTCGCTATGGGTGAGCTCCTGGGTCGACACAGAGGCTGTCAGACTCAGACAGGGTGTAGACGAGTGTATGACGTGGGTGTAGCTTACGTATGTAAACAATAAGTGGGTTTTGGGTCCAGGTGTATGTTCGTGGAGTTTCAGTCGAGATGTGGATGACATGTAGATGTATGTGCCTTGGCGAGTGTACTGGCTAAGGTGTAGCCGGGTGTAGGACGGAGGCCTGACAGTGTGGTTGTCCTCAGGGTGTAGTGTGTGGAGGGTGTGGTCTAAAGGTGTGGCCTTGGCAAGCGGGCAGCCAGTAAGCACAGAACATGTGGATCATTCCCAGTTTTCCTGTTGAAATCACCACTGGTTTTTAAAAGGGAAGGTGGGTGTTTACACCCGGACCCCAGGATCAAGGGGGGGTTATTGGGTGTACCGGAAGTGGGAGGGGGTGATGGGGATGGTTGCTATGGGGTGGTGTGTGTGGGGGGGCTGATTGCTATGGGGTGGTGTGTGTGGGGGCTGATTGCTGTGGTGTGTAGGGTGGTTGGGAGGTGGCGATGGGGCTGGATGCTGTGTGTTTCTACCTTCCTGTGTTATAAAGGGGGAATATATATATATATATATATATATATATATATATATATATATATATATATATATATATATATATATATATATATATATATTACACTCCATTCGCTGGAATGACCTGGCATTTACAATTGCAGGTTGGGAGACAGAGCAACACAGATGTAGACTTTCTCCTTGTACTGAGTAATGAGTAATTACATAATGTACACATCATCTCGTCCCTCTGTACACATCATCTCGTCCCTCTGTACACATCCTCCCGTCCTTCTGTACACATCATCCCGTCCCTCTGTACACATCATCCCGTCCCTCTGTACACATCATCTCGTCCCTCTGTACACATCATCCCGTCCCTCTGTACACATCATCTCGTCCCTCTGTACACATCATCTCGTCCCTCTGTACACATCATCTCGTCCCTCTGTACACATCATCTCGTCCCTCTGTACACATCATCTCGTCCCTCTGTACACATCATCCCGTCCCTCTGTACACATCATCTCGTCCCTCTGTACACATCATCTCGTCCCTCTGTACACATCCTCCCGTCCCTCTGTACACATCCTCCCGTCCCCACTTCAAAGGAGTCTCCGTTTCTCTGCTCTTGGAAGGAGCGCATGCAGGAGCCATGTCAAAGGAGTCTCCGTTTCTCTGCTCTTGGAAGGAGCGCATGCAGGGGCCATGTCAGACGCCCTGGGTACCACCACCAGGAGAGTGGTTTTCATCGACGTTTGATCCATGGAAATGGTGGGAAATAAATGATGGGAAATAAATAGTGGTAAATAAATGGTGGGAAATAAATGGTGGGAAATAAATGATGGGAAATAAATAGTGGTAAATAAATGGTGGGAAATAAATGGTGGTAAATAAATGATGGGAAATAAATAGTGGTAAATAAATGGTGGGAAATAAATGGTGGTAAATGAATGATGGGAAATAAATAGTGGGAAATAAATGGAAAGAATTAATCTGTTGTGTTACATGATTTTGTTTTTGTTGATTTCCTCAATTATTATGTCGACCTTAAAGGTGTTCTTATCCCCTTAGATGGATTAATTACTTGTTCCCCCCCCCCCCTTCATTAATTGGCCATTACACTGCTGTCTCATTCGCCTCTGCCAGTAGCAGGGGTGACGTTTCTCTCATTACCTCGCTAATAACCGGGTGTAATTACCTCTTGTGTACTTGTAAGGGGAGTGTATTGTACACTCATGGGGGAATCGCATCTCGTAAGTGTGTAATATGTGTGTGTGTGTGTGTGTGTGTGTGTGTGTGTGTGTGTGTGTGTGTGTATGTGTGTGTGTGTGTGTTTGTGTGTGTGTGTGTGTGTGTAAGTTACTTCGAGGACATATTGTATTTTGAGACATTGTGTGGGACATCGTCTGTCTCAATATACACAAAGGTGTATTGCGTCATTATAGTGTATATTGATGATCTATGACAACCATTTTATTGACACGGTGTATGACAGGTGTATGACACGGTGTATGACACGGTGTATGACAGGGTCTATGACACGGTGTATAACAGGTGTATGACACGGTGTATGACAGGTGTATGACAGGTGTATGACAGGGTGTATGACAGGTGTATGACAGGTGTATGACAGGTGTGGTGGCGTAGTACACGACCAATTTTGAGTTTGAGAGCGAGTCTCGTATCCACCATCAAATGAGGCAAATTTTGAGATGAAATATATATATGAGTCATTTATGAGAAGTGTTATGATGTATGGGAATATTTTGAGACATTTGTGAGCAATGATTATATAGCAGAATATATGAGTAGTGATTATGATATATGAGAATGTATGAGACAATGAGTAACGATAATGATATATGATAGTATATGAGTCAGTAATGATCCTGATATTTGAGAATATATGAGACATTTATTAGCAGTGATAATGACCTGAAATATTTATGAGTAGTGATGATATATGAGACATTTATGTGTAGTGATGATGATATATGACATTTTTGAGTTGTGGTCATGACATGAAACATTTATAAGTAGTGATAATGATATATGAGACATTTATGAGTAATGATAATGATATATAAGACATTTATGAGTAGTGATGATGATATATAAGACATTTATGAGTAGTGATGATGATATATAAGACATTTATGAGTAGTGATGATATATGAGACATTTATTAGTAATAGTGATGATATATGAGACATGTATGAGCACTGATAGTGATATATGAGACATGTATGAGTAATGATGATATATGAGACATGTATGAGGAGTGATAATGATATATAAAAGTACATACAATTGAAATTACCTAAGACATAATTTGATGGGTCGACACCCTCACTCTTGGACACGTTTTATGAGGGGCCTCTCTGTATAATGCCACGATATATGACTCCCTTATAAGGATCGGCTTGTATATATATATATATGGCACTCCGTATATAGAGGGATGGTGGGAGAGGCGCGCTATAGGGTGAGATCTTGCATATTGACCGTAATAATCCCCCAGTCGATTCAACTGTATGTGGCCATAATTAACACCTTATATAGGTATATCGCACGACACTCTGTATATATATATGTATATGCACGCGGGAGGCACGTGGTAGCTGAGGGTGCCCTTACACACACACACACGCACACGGACGGACGAGCGTGGGTGACTGTGAGGGAGGAAGGCGACGTGTTACCCCTTCCGCGTCTGGCGACACACTGACTGACTGACTGACTGACTGACTCCCGCCCGCTTGTCGCTCTCTGGTAACCTGGGGAGTTTCGTGTCATGGGGGGTTTCGTGTCATGGGGGGTTTCGTGTCATGGGGGGGTTCGTGTTATGGGGGGTTCGTGTCATGGGGGTTTCGTGTCATGGGGGTTTCAGGTCATGGGGGGTTTCGTGTCATGGGGGGTTTTCGTGTCATGGGGGGTTTCGTGTCATGGGGGGTTTTCGTGTTATGGGGGTTTCGTGTCATGGGGGTTTCAGGTCATGGGGGGTTTCGTGTCATGGGGGTTTTCGTGTTATGGGGGTTTCGTGTCATGGGGGGTTTTCGTGTCATGTGGGTTTCGTGTCATGGGGGGTTTTCGTGTCATGTGGGTTTCGTGTCATGGGGGTTTTCGTGTCATGTGTGGGGTTTCGTGTCATAAGGGGGGGTCATGCTTTGTCTGGTGGAGGAGGTCAGTCATGGGGGGTCACGTGAAGTGACCTCTGGAAGGAACTGGGAGTGGCTTGTACTTTGGGAAGGTCAGAAAATGGGACGCCTTTGTAACACCAGCTCAGAAAATGGGAAGTGATTTTACCCTAGCCTAGAAAATGGGGAAGTTATTTTACACAAGCCCAGAAAATGGGAAGTTATTTTGCATCAGCCCAGAAAATGGGAAGCCATTTTTACACCAGCCTAGAAAATGGGAAGTTATTTTACACCAGCCCAGAAAATTGGGAAGTTATTTTGCACAAGCCTAGAAAATGGGAAGTTATTTTACACAAGACCAGAAAATGGGGAAGTTATTTTACACCAGCCCAGAAAATGGTAAGTTATTTTACACAAGACCAGAAAATGGGAAGATTTTTTGCATCAGCCCAGAAAATGGAAAGTTATTTTTACACCAGCCAAGAAAATGGGAAAACTGCCAATGTATCCATCAATATGGGGCACTAGTGAGAATTTGGGAAATTAATTTGTATTGGTGCTGGACACAAAGACCTATTATACACCATTATAGAGGACAGGAGACCAGTTTAAACAAGCATAGGTCACGTGGGAGTAGTTAAGATAATATACTATTATAAAAGGGAAGCCTGTGTGTATATATATATACACTATGTCGATGGACAGACGAATGTATATATACACACCACGGGTCGGGTTCGAACCCTGGGTGTGTTCTGCACCTGTTTAATGATAATGATAATAATGATAATGATGTTTATTATATGGGAAATTGACCAGGTCATAAAGGCATAGGGTGGTGTATTGGCTCCACAACATGGATAGGTGTGTTGAGCGGGAGCGGTTCATAGTTCAGGGTTGCCGGAGGGTGCAGTGTGTCTCTTGAATTCATAGGTTTGTGGTGGATGTTTGAATTAATTGAGACGCTCGGCTTTGAATTGGCCAGTTCTCTGAGTGGATGAATGATCGTTAAGTGGTTTGTCTCTGCACTGGGGCTTAGGGTTTGGGTGGTGTCATGGTGAGGTGTTGTGTATAAGACAAGGCTCTCACACTTGTGGGTTTTTTTTAAGGTGGTCTTGTAAGAAGCGATTTGAGAAGGTTGGAGATAGAACTGCTCCCAGGGAGACTCCAGTGTAGAACACAAGGATTTTTTTGGGGGGGAGGGAAATGGTGTTTATAAATGGTTGTGGAGTCGACGTACCCTTTTGTTTATATGGGTGAAGGTTGGTGCTTAAGCATCTTTTTGTGTGTGGATGTCCCGAGGGGGACAGTGTCAAATGCTTTGTGTGTGGATGTCCCGAGGGGGACAGTGTCAAATGCTTTGTGTGTGGATGTCCCGAGGGGGACAGTGTCAAATGCTTTGTGTGTGGATGTCCCGAGGGGGACAGTGTCAAATGCTTTGTTGATGTGTGTGTGTGTGTGTGTGTGTGTGTGTGTGTGTGTGTTGTGTTGTGGGTGTATAGAAGGGTCCGGGTTGTGTAAATGGGGAAGGAAAGAGAAAGGGGGAGAATTTGTGGGAGTTGTGTGTGAAGAGAGTGTTGTGGTAGTGTTCGTGGTACTGGGGTAGTGTTGTGGTACTGGGGTAGTGTTTGTGGTACTGGGAGAGGGGTTTTCCAAGTCTCAAGACCCGTGTTGTACATTTGTGAACCCCCCCACATATCTTGTACAACCATGTACGTATGTATGACTTACGTCAAAGCGTTCACTTAACACTCCACATTCCAGGAACACTTGAGTTTCCACTCCCATCTGATTTTAGAAAGATGTGGCCCACAACTCTGGCTTGGCCATAGAGCTGAAGGTGGAGGGGGAGGCGTTATGCACGCCCCCCCACCAGCTCTTAATGAGAGAGAGAGAGAGAGAGAGAGAGAGAGAGAGAGAGAGAGAGAGAGAGAGAGAGAGAGAGAGAGAGAGAGAGAGAGAGGGACGGCGCTAGCAACATCACTTTCCCTAGTGGGCGCGAGAAACAACACGGCTGTCATTAACAAGTAACAGGTGGTTGAGGGGGTGGTGGTGTGTACGTGGGTGGCTGTGTACACATGTAGGTGGGTGTGTACACCGTGTAGGTGGATCTGTGTGTGTGTGTGTGTGGAGTGGGGTGGGGTGTGTGGGGGGTGCCTCACTTTCACTGGCTGTGGTCCACTTTACCCCTAGGGTTGGTGGTGGTGTGTGTGTGGGGTAGTGTTCTGTGTGTGTGTGGGGTAGTGTTGTGTGTGTGTGTGGGGTAGTGTTGTGTGTGTGTGTGGGGTAGTGTTGTGGTACTGGAGGGGGTAGAGTTGTGGTACTGGAGGAGGTAGTGTTGTGGCACGCACCACACACACACTAGGCCCACACACACCTTCCTTCCTCTGGTGGCATGAACAGCTGGTGCCACTGCCAACACAGCTGCACCATCTGCCAACACCCCCCTTTAGCTACCCCTGACATTGCACCATCTGCCAACACCCCCCTTTAGCTACCCCTTACATTGCACCATCTGCCAACACCCCCCTTTAGCTACCCCTCACATTGCACCATCTGCCAAGATACACCCTCCCACCTGAGCCTGGGTCGCTCCACTCTCGGGCGATGTCGTCTCTCTCTCTCTCTCTCTCTCTCTCTCTCTCTCTCTCTCTCTCTCTCTCTCTCTCTCTCTCTCTCTCTCTCTATTAAAAGTCTCAATTCTTAAGTGAACACTACTTTAAAACACTTATTTTAAAGTGGACTTGATTAAAAGTCTCAACACTTAAAAGCAGACGTTCACAATCTAGACCTTTTGCGGCCTTTTATCAAGGCCAGGCCTTTTATTAAGGCCAGGCCTTTTATCAAGGCCAGGCCTTTTTTGTTTCTGAAAGACAGAGAGGGGAAAAAAAAGAGGCAAGGGAAAGTATTTACGGATTTTGGAGGAAGCGAAAACAGAATAAAAAAAATAGACTTTGTCATTTAGATTGTGCCACAGACCAGAGATAATGGGAAATAAAGACATGAGAAGAGGAAAAAAATAGACTTTGTCATTTAGAATGTGCCACAGACCAGAGATAATGGGAAATAAAGACATGGGTTCGAGAGCCTCCAAAGCTTGGAGGTGTAGGGAAAGAAATAGTTACCACAACAACATGATAAGTCAAGTTAACGCCCCCCTCCCCATTTTCTTGAGCTGGGGGGCCCCGGGTGACAAGACGGAGGGCCCCCCTTTTAAAAGGGCTCATGTTTGGGGGCCCCCCTTTTAAAAGGGCTCATGTTTGGGGGCCCCCTCTCACCCCCTTTCCTCACCATTTCCCACTCACATGTCAGTTATGGCCCCTCTCTCCGAATTATATTATGATGATGATGTTGTGAGAGAGAGAGAGAGAGAGAGAGAGAGAGAGAGAGAGAGAGGAGAGAGAGAGAGAGAGAGAGAGAGAGAGAGAGAGAGAGAGAGAGAGAGAGAGAGAGAGAGAGAGAGAGGCGTGTGCCAAGGTGCGACACTGGCGAGATGGAACTATGAATGATAAAGACAGATGAGTGGGGGGAAAAAAAGAGTTAGATTTGACGGTATTAAATCATCTTTCTGTCTGTCTGTCTGTCTGTCTGTGTGTCTGTTTGTGTGGCTGTCTGTCTGTCTGTGTGTTTGTGTGTCTGTCTGTCTGTCTGTTTGTGTGGCCGAGGCGTGTAGAGGTCCTGGATGCGACTCGTTACGAGCCATCGATGGCTCGTAACAAGCAGGTGGGTCATAGCCACAACCCCTGGGGTTGTAGATGAACCCCAGCTGGTGGGTCTTGGCCACAACCCCTGGGGTTGTAGTTGACCCCCAGCTGGTGGGTCTTGGCCACAACCCCTGGGGTTGTAGATGAACCCCAGCTGGTGAGTCTTGGCCACAACCCCTGGGGTTGTAGTTGACCCCCAGCTGGTGGGTCTTGGCCACAACCCCTGGGGTTGTAGATGAACCCCAGCTGGTGAGTCTTGGCCACAACCCCTGGGGTTGTAGATGAACCCCAGCTGGTGGGTCGTGGCCACAACCCCTGGGGTTGTAGTTGACCCCCAGCAGGTGGGTCGTGGCCACAACCCCTGGGGTTGTAGATGAACCCCAGCTGGTGGGTCTTGGCCACAACCCCTGGGGTTGTAGATGAACCCCAGCTGGTGGGTCTTGGCCACAACCCCTGGGGTTGTAGATGAACCCCAGCTGGTGGGTCTTGGCCACAACACCTGGGGTTGTAGATGAACCCCAGCTGGTGGGTCTTGGCCACAACCCCTGGGGTTGTAGATGAACCCCAGCTGGTGGGTCTTGGCCACAACCCCTGGGGCTGTAGATGAACCCCAGCTGGTGGGTCATGGCCACAACCCCTGGGGTTGTAGATGAACCCCATCTGGTGGGTCTTGGCCACAACCCCTGGGGTTGTAGTTGAACCCCAGCTGGTAGGTCATAGCCACAACCCCTGGGGTTGTAGATGAACCCCAGCTGGTGGGTCTTGGCCACAACCCCTGGGGTTGTAGATGAACCCCAGCTGGTGGGTCATGGCCACAACCCCTGGGGTTGTAGATGAACCCCATCTGGTGGGTCTTGGCCACAACCCCTGGGGTTGTAGTTGAACCCCAGCTGGTGGGTCATAGCCACAACCCCTGGGGTTGTAGATGAACCCCAGCTGGTGGGTCTTGGCCACAACCCCTGGGGTTGTAGATGAACCCCAGCTGGTGGGTCTTGGCCACAACCCCTGGGGTTGTAGTTGACCCCCAGCTGGTGGGTCGTGGCCACAACCCCTGGGGTTGTAGATGAACCCCAGCTGGTGGGTCTTGGCCACAACCCCTGGGGTTGTAGATGAACCCCAGCTGGTGGGTCTTGGCCACAACCCCTGGGGTTGTAGATGAACCCCAGCTGGTGGGTCATGGCCACAACCCCTGGGGTTGTAGGTTCAGATCCGTGTAGTAGTAGCCCCAGGGGAGGCGGGGGTGGAGATGGATTGCGTTGGAGAGGGGGGGAAATTGAGGTTACTGGCATCCCCCAGGTGATAGAAGGCTTTCTCTCTTACTGAGGCTGGAGTGAGAGAGAGAGAGAGAGAGAGAGAGAGAGAGAGAGAGAGAGAGAGAGAGAGAGAGAGAGAGAGAGTGGGTGGAGGTTGGGCAGGGGGTTGAAGCATCGTCCCCCTCAAGGCCAACGCGATATATATATATATATATATATATATATATATATATATATATATATATATATATATATATATATATATTCCTATAAGAGCTGTGGTTTCGGTGCATTATTACATGACAGCTAGAGACTGAGTGTGAACGAATGGGGCCTTTGTTGTCTTTTCCTAGCGCTACCTCGCACACATGAGGGGGGAGGGGGATGTTATTCCATGTGTGGCGAGGTGGCGATGGGAATGAATAAAGGCAGACAGTATGAATTATGTACATGTGTATATATGTATATGTCTGTGTGTGTATATATGTATACGTTGGGATGTATAGGTATGTATATGTGCGTGTGTGGACGTGTATGTATATACATGTGTATGTGGGTGGGTTGGGCCATTTCTTTCGTCTGTTTCCTTGCGCTACCTCGCTAACGCGGGAGACAGCAACGAAGCAAAATAGATAAATAAGTATATATATATATATATATATATATATATATATATATATATATATATATATATATATATATATATTCCTATGAGTCCACGGAGTAAATGAAACACGATAAGTTGCCAAGAGCACTTTCGTGTCATAATCACATCATCAGGGGAGACACAAGAGCGGAAAATAACAGTCAGTTGATATACATCGAAGAGACGAAGCTACGAC